>NW_008673313.1:28623-41489 GCF_000695815.1 Acanthisitta chloris
CTTTTAAGGAGTGTGGCAGAAGCTTTATTCTTTTCTAGACTCAGATGATCGTTGATGCATGTGGATAACTTAAAGGGAAATAGTCTTTGATCCAGTACAGAAATCAAGGTGGTCTGAGGAACTTAAATCTCTACTAGGGTAATTGTAAATGACTTGTCAACTACAAATTTCATCTGCTCCTGTACTTCAGATGGAGAATATGTATTGATAATGTCTCAGAAGCTTTATTCTTTTCTAGACTCAGATGATCGTTGATGCATGTGGATAACTTAAAGGGAAATAGTCTTTGATCCAGTACAGAAATCAAGGTGGTCTGAGGAACTTAAATCTCTACTAGGGTAATTGTAAATGACTTGTCAACTACAAATTTCATCTGCTCCTGTACTTCAGATGGAGAATATGTATTGATAATGTCTTTTGTGTATTAGAACAATGCACACGTGTTCATTAAACATTCAAACTAGACTTGTATCTTAATAGCTGAAAAAAATTTATACATAAAGAATAACTTTCATATACTAATATAACTTTATTGAGGTAACTTATTTGTTTTGTTCTGTGCTGTATGTAGAGAACTGAAAAGTAAATCTGTATTTGGACTGATATGTATCCAGTAGCATATTGTCATGCCTTCTTGTTTGCATAGAAAGAGAGAAAACAGTTTCTGTTCACAAAGTGCCTACTCAGAATTGGGTTAACACTTTCAAGTCTGAAGGGAACTTTTTTAATGGCTGAATCAGAGCCAGTGGGAGATCAGGGCATAGTGGCAGTACTTTGACTTAAATTTCATCATGTGTTTGTGACCAAAGTGAGCACTAAGTTGCAAGTTGACACACTTGATACTTAGTATTTTTGTTTTCTTTCCCCTAGTTTCTATGCTTGAAGAATATAAGGACTTTCCTTTCGGCATGTTGTGAAATATTTGGAATGAAGAAAAGTGAACTTTTTGAAGCATTTGATTTATTTGACGTAAGAGATTTTGGGAAGGTAAGGTTCCTTTAAATTATATACTTTTAATTATTTCCTGAGTAACACTTGTGCTTTGCTGCTTGAAAATAGAAGACTTGCATGGTAGCTGTGGTGTAGAAGTTGTGACTAATGGATGAGCATTCATTAGGGAAAAAACAGTGGAGAAGAATTAAGAAAGTAGAGAAGTTAGATTTACATTGGTGGGGCTAATAAACAGCAGTGAAAAAATCCCTGGTAGGAAAGTCTGAGGGTGTAAAAAGCATAGACAAATTAAAGGGGGGAAAAATGGTTTGAAAGATGCTGAGTTAAAGGTAAATGAAATGCAGGAAGATGGCAAACCGTGGGCGAGCTCTGGCTGGTGAAATCACTTCGGCTTAGTGTGGATTCCGAAACTCTGGGCCTGCACCTTGTGAGACCACATGGCACAGAACATGTTTCGTTAGTCTCAGGTCCTTGAAATTCACCCTGGTATTTGCCCTTGTAAAATTTTTTTTTTTACAGTTAGTTGTTTTTTGCTAACCTGCTTAGATGCAGCTATGGTAGGTTAATGTGACTATGTTAATTTACACAGTATATTTGCAGTATATTCTCTTAAGTCTAAGATTAGTTATTCGATATGCAAAAGCTTTTTCCAGTCTGTTGTTCACAGCCTCCTACATATCTGTTTTATGTCATTGCCAGCATGAGTTTAGAAACTTGAGTTTCTGCTTTTGAGTCATGGGGTATCATTACCCTAATTTCACAGGAACAGGTCTAAAAATTACTTGATGTAGCACTAAAAATAGTTATTCATTCAAATTTAGTACATTTTAAGCATTATTGCTTTTTTTAAGAGATCATAAGTTTACTACCTAATTTTTATGCACGTATTTTTATCTTTTTATAAGTAGGCATAGAGGTGAAGATGATGTAAGAGTGCTAGCACGAATCAGGGCTGCAACAGGATTGTTTGAAATGGTTCAGTGATTACCATTAAGTAAAATATCTAATTGTTTTTCTGAGTCTTTTGTCTGGCTTTAAGTCCTTTGAGTATAAAATTAGATAACTTGGTAATTCCACTTGTTGTTTAGCAAAATAAAAGGTCTTTTGTCCTCATAAATGATATCTAAGACACAGCTTTTGTTACAATGTGGTCCTTTGCTGCAAAGTTAGCTTATTAAGAATGATATTTGTCTTTGTTTTAATGATGCAAGTAGTAAAGGAGTTAAAATTGTTGGCTTTCATTTTTTGTGTGTGCCCCAGCCACGTCTTCTTTCAGATATTGTAATGTGTGCTTCAAATCTTTGATACCTGTTCCTAAAGCACAGAATTCTTTTCATATTGTATGTTCTGATTAATTGCTAAGAGTTTCACATTTTGTGCCATGTAAAGATCCCCTGTTTTTAGTACAGTTTAGTTTTGAAGAACTGTTTTGCAGTACAAATTATTATTGCTGCATCATTGAATATCCAGTAAACAAGTTCTGAATTCAGGCTGAATTTAACCCAAAATGTGTTTCTGGTGCTCTTTAATTGTAATTTTAACAGAATTTATTTTGGAAGAGGATTTGATGTAAGCAGAATAATTGGTTTAAAAAACCCACTGTATTCCATCCACGATGCATAGTATTTAATTTGTCTTCCATAAGTCAATTTGGATGTAGACACATGGATTTTTTCACTGTGTTTGTTGCCATAATAAGCACAAATAGCTTGATTATTACTGGAACTAACTTTCCGGTTCTAGCAATGAAGTGCATACAAGCAATGGTTTCTCCAGGTTAGGTCACCTTTCTTGGAAAGCTACCAGGTAAGAATGCACTGACAAATGTGAGAGAGGCTGCTGTGTGGGATGGCTTAATGAGATGAACTCTGTGCGTGGTAGCAGCTGCTGGTGCAGGGGTGGAGATGCTGGATGGAACAAGCCTGTGCAGTCCTTGCACTAGGTGTGTTGGGCAGGCTTTGAAGTGCTAATGGCTCTGCTGTCAAGCTGTTTCCATGGTGTACCTGTGTGGAGCTTGCCACGCACAAGTGCAGGTTGGAATATGCTGTAGTTAGATGGACTGAGCTGTATATTTTAGTAGCCTCTGCAAATGAGTGTGTTGTCACCTTCTGGAGGCAATTGGTGAACTTGAGGCCATTTATGAAAGTGGAAAAGAAAAGGACATCTACATTAAAATGCATAAAATTACCAGTATATAAAGTGTATGCTAAGTTATTTGTGTGCCTTTAAACGTGTTCTTTGTGCAGTTAGCAGAGAATATCTGTAAGTGGCATGGGATTTCAGTTTGCATATCTGATAATCTATTTATTTGGGAATTCTGATTGTTAGTAACAGAGGTGAGAGTAAGAAAGGGTATATTTTCCAAGTTGTTGTTTGCTTTTCAGCTTTCCCCTTCCTTATGTTTTGCTATGAATAACAACTCCCATATAGTTGTACATCTCCAACCTCCTTGAAAAGTTGCATATATCCAAAAGGCCAAAAAAATCCTTGCTGCACATCTTCCCTGCTACTCTAACCAAGTAATTCTGCCACTTCTCAAGAAATTGTTTGAAGAATTCTCCCTAAATGTGTACAAAATATGAATGATCTTAAAATGGTTACAGATGCAAACAAAAAGGGGCATATGGTTTAGAAACACAGTTTTCTAAACTATTGACCAAGTAGGTATTGGAATGAGCATGTGCAATATTTACAGCCTCTGACACATTTGACTGTACTGGAAGCTGTCTTGAGGTATCAGAAGCTGGCAAGTACTTATTAGTGCTGAGATATAAGTAAACTGTAGCTGAGGTGCCTCCATGAACCTTATCTTTTACTTTTAAGGGCATCAATTGAATTTATAAAGAAATTATTATTGACTTCCTTACCTTAAGATGGCATGTTCTGTGTAGTATGACAGAGTTCACTGACTATTCAAGCGTGCTAGTGGAAAGAACAGAGAAATGTGTCAGCTGCAAATGAAGAATATGCCTTCAAGGAAACAAGATTTGAAGGGTAAAATAAGATGAGAAGACCTGGTGAGGGCAACTGGAGTTTTAAAAAATATTATTATATTTTTCAACTCCAAAGAAAATGGCAGAAGAACCCTGAGCATGGTGGAAGTAGCAGCTGCATATTGCCTGTGTTGTCATAAGACTTTTTACAGCCTTGTGAAATAACAGTGATAAAATGTTTGTTGTAATGGTGAAACTCGTGTTTAACAGTTAGAAGTAAATGAGCTGGTTCCAGATGCTTTGACATAATGTATGAAAATTTGACTTGAACTTTGTGCTCCACTTTGCAGAGACTCTTTGATCTCTCAGTGATTAGAGAAAAAGCAAGGGTAGATGTGGAGTGGATGGGAATCAGAGGTGAAGCTGAAGTAGCAACATGCAAATAGCTAAAGACTAGGTTAAGGAATGGAAGCAGATAATCTCTTGAGTATGTTTAATGCGTACATTCCTTAAGAATATTAATATCAGCTATTACAAGATGAGGGTTTTCTTTCATTTCAAGTATAATAGCACAGATTTTCTTATTTTTAGACTGCACTTGAAATAAGAGGGACTACATCACAGAGGAATAGGAAAGCTCTTAAATTATGCTTTTTAAAACTATATGTAACTTGATTTTCCTTGAGTTCTACAGTATCCACCCATTCCCACTCACCTTTCTATCAGTGAATTTCATTGTTGCTGCATTAAGTTCCTGACAGAGCATGAAATGCTCTCCCACGCACACGAGGTGCCAGACAGTGTTTTCATAATAAATTCCTTGCTGGAGAGTCATTTTTCACTACCGCAGGGTTGTCAGGTTCTTCCTTTCTACCTGTGTGCCAGAATAAGCAAATAATGTTGGTACTTGTTCTTTCAGCTCTGTGAGCCCTGCACGCTCCTTGAACAGCAGCCTTTGCAGTTTGGTATGCCACAACAAATTGTTGCTGTTCCTGTACTCCGAAGGAAGTTTGCAACCAATGTGCTGCAGAAATGGGAATCTGAGGATTAGTTCTGGTGCCTTTTGATATCAATAGATGATCCCTGGTCTCAGAGAGCTGTATTTGGGGTCCTGTGGGGAAAAGTGGTGTCCAGATATTGTAAGAATTTTTTTGTGTGTGTGCTCTGCTTTTAAATATTCTAAAGAAAGTTTGACTGAGCATAGTGTTTTTTTATAATATAACTCATCTAATATGATCATAGCAATAGACCCCCCACCCCCCATAGGGATCCTGCAATAGATGTCTAGAAATAAGTCATTATTCAATTTTGATTTTAAAAAGACAAACAGGGAGATCAAATATCAACTGCCTCCAATGAAAAAAGTACCTAATTGTCTAAGAGAATATAATATAATGTCTGGTTTACCTAACCCTGACACTTAAAATGCTAGTTGATGTCCTCTCTTCTTAAAAGCAAGCAACTGCTGTGAAAATATTGAGTGCATTACTCAGGTCATGTAGTTTGTGATCATTTGAGTCACTGTCTTACTGCAGAGGAAACACAGGATATGATGCAGGAGTAAATCATGCTAAAGTTGAGAATCCTAGTGTGTTAATATTTCCTCAGGTTTAACAGATTCCAAGAGGATTGGGCAGATGTGCATGAGTTTCACACCAGACTCAACACAGCAAAAAGCAACAGAAATTTTAAAAAGTTATATACCCTTCCAGAAAGAGAGAAGGAAAAATGTTTAGAAAATCTTCAGTAAAACTGAAACAGTTGAGATGATCTGCCGTATTTCACATTTTATTCACTGAATTTAGTGAGGTAATACAGCAAAATACAATCATGTCTCACTAATGAAGTCATTAAACTGCGAAATATTGGTGAACATGCCAAGACATTGCAGCATATTTCCATAAAGATATCAAAATGGAGCAAGAGATTGATCTGGTAAAAACAAGACTATCCTTCAAAACAGAGCTCTGTACCTTTGTTCTTGGCCTCCTTTAGTTGTAAAATAAAAAAAACCCGAAATGCTTAGTGGTTTGCTCAAGAAACTAGCTGTACAGTTGTTTTGGGAGTAGAATTCCAGTGGTTTTGAGTTTCAGTGGTTCCTAAATCATTCAGTGGAATGGTTTAGGAGCTCCTTCAAGGTATACTCATGGAGGTGGGAGAAGAAACAGAAGATATGGACAGATTTCAGCCTTCTTGTCCATAGAAATGCTTTAGACAAAAATAAGCAAGAAAACACTCACCTGTTGCCAAACTGTCAAAATGGTTGGCATGTAGGGAAGACCTTACTTGTTAGAGATTACTGCTATCTGTATAGTTATGTAAAAGTCAAGCACTCAGGAACCTCCCTAAAAGCATCCCTTAAATGGGGGGGAAAAAAATCACTTCTAGCCCTAAAGAGCATAAATCAAAGTTTGGACAAAGTGATGAGGTGAGTGAACAAGTGAGGTGAATAATGGTCTAGCTCATTAACCATCTTTTTGAAAAGGCCCTGAAAACTAATATAAATAGATTGCCATGGTGAAGACCATTACCAACACTAGATAAATTTAGTGTACTTATCTGTAACACTTTGTTGCAGTGATCATAGCCAAATAATCTACAAATGTCTAAGCATATAAATAATTTAAATAAATCTTAAACCATTCACATGTCCTTATAAGCTACTATGTGAGCATATGTATTTCGGTGTGAATATTTCAGGTTTATGGTCTTAAATGTTCTGGTGATAGAATAATAGTGGACCAGCACCTCACTGATCTTTCCAAATGCATTTTTCTTAATTTCTTAAAGGTTTGTCATGCCTTTACAAGTTATAATGTTTGTTTCCAGTTGATAAAAATGGTAAAAATAATGTTTATTTGACCACATGACAGTGTTGAACATACCACAAATATTTGGTCACGAATGAAAAATCCTCATCCAGGCAGTGCTTGAGATGTTTTGGAAGTATCGGATGACTTTCAGTCTTTATATAATGTAGTTCTGTTCAGTTTTTAGTAAACCTTGACTTTTAGTTAGAAAATCAAGGTTTATGAGAAAATAAAGCTGAGTTTCTGCACTTATTTCTGAGTGGTTAAGATCTTGTCCAGATGTTATCTGTATCTGATTGACCTGTCCTGGGGACACTCAACTCATAACATGGAATTCTGGTAGTGTGCATTTCTTGTGGAGGTGAAACAAGTTCTGGAGGAAGAGGACAGGAGTAATTTTAACAGTGTTTAAAACTTTACATCTTCTCACAATTTGTTTATGCAAACATTTTTAAACCTTGTTTTGAAACAGGGGATTAATCCCTTGCAGTACTTGTAATACAAGCATTTCAGTAACCAAAAGTGGATGGTGAAACTGACAACTAAACTTTGAGTTTACAAATATTGGTCAAAGTAAGACTAGTACAAACTATAAATAAAACCAGCAGGCAGTAAATGAGTGACTTGCAGAGGAAGTCCTTATCAGCTTTGGAGAGTTTTGTGTGTATCTTCTTTCTGTAACAGTGAAATTGTTCTCCCCCTAAGAAGGGTAGGAAATACGGCTTGTTTGTTTGTTTGTCCTTCATCTTTCTGCAAAACCTGGAGGCTTTCAAAGAGAAAAAACACCACAATTTTTCTGTTACTACAGCAGATAGATGAAAGGATTTGGGAGGAGAGAGGTTGAAGCACAGTTTGTATAAGCTGTTCCATGCTCTCTCATGCTTGCACTATAGTTAATTTTAAGAGAATCCCTCTCCCACTTCGACCTAGATTCTCCTGCTTGCTGCCTGGGTTCTCTGCTCATCTCTCTGCCTGCTCTGGGATTTTGAGATTCAAATGACATAGAGAGCAGTTTCTAGAGACAGTGCAATTTTACACCTAACTGCTATTGCAGTTACCTGTGCCTGTTGGTCATTCTGGTGATTTAGTACACACATGCAATGGGCTTGACATCAGCCCTTAAAGGGCTGTTGCAAATTGTGTTTGAATTTCACATATTATTAAGAGTCAACACTTGTTTTTTTCCACTGAACTTGCAAAGGCTTAGTCCTTGATTCTTGGACTAATGCACTGCTATTTTTGTCTTCAACGCTGCAAATTAAATATTCAAGTCAGAGGTTGAAGTAGGTTGGAGAGCTGAAGGATTTACAGGTTTTACTCAGTGTTCATTCTCTGCCTCTTTTGAGTTGGGGGCATTTGCTTTCTCTTAATACTGCTCATGTCTCCATGTAGGTATTATATTGTGAGTGAAAAAATACCACCACTGTGTAATGAAGATTTCCTGGTGGGTTTTTTCTTTTTTTTTCTTTTTTTTTTTTGGGTTTGGTTTATTCCTGTTTAATTACATTTTATATTTTGTGAGTGATGAAGGAAAGAAATAACTTTGTCTCTGCCAGTCTCAGCTCTGGGGGAGACCATCCATTACACATCAGCCTTTTATTTTCCTAACCAGGAATTGGGTAAACCCAGTGTGGTCATTTGTTGTAGTTTCCCAACTTATTTCCACATAACCTAGATAGGGATCCACAGAGCTCTGAGCTTACAGTAAAGGCTGATAGTAAAGCTATGTTAACACGTGTGGTGACAGTTAATGTTTTGCCATTAACATTGCTACCTAATCTACCTGGATGTTTTCTTAATTACTTTTACCTCATGGTAGTCTCAAACTGGACATTGCATTGAGTTCAGAGCTTGTTTTATGAGAGTATATTTTTTAAGATACTCTCCATTTCAGATCTAAATCTGTGTTCCTCATTTATATACTAATTGTCTGTAACAATGCCTTCTGACATGGTTGACTGCACATCGTTTTTTAAATCATGAGAAAATCCTTGTACAAGTTGTGTTCAGGCTTTGCTTTGTCTCGTCTTGGTTTGCAATTTATGTTAATAATTTTAGGGTCAGAATTTAATGAGTGTTTTGGACTACACTTTTTCTGTCTGCTTGTTACAGTCATATTCAAATCTAATGTTTCATTAAGCACTCTAGTCTCAAGTATAGTCTTTTACGGGGTTGTTTTGAACACTTGGCTACTCTTGTAGCTTAAGTAAACCACTATTGCTTTTAAATGATGGCAAGAAATGAAGTGACAGAGTAGTTTCAGTTCTCATATTTAAATATAAGCAGGTCAAGGACAATGTGATGTTTTGAAATAGTACAATATCTCCAGCTTTGTAGGTAGTAGGGGACAACTGGCTGTACGTGATGCTTTGGTGTTGATGCACTTAATCATCAAATAGTTTGGGTCAGAAGGAACCTTTAAGAGGTCATCTAGTCTAACATGACTAGTATGCATTAATGATGACAGCAGCAATTCAATTAGCTTGATACCTTAGTATGCATACTTTTAAAATAATCAGTTTGACTTTTTTCCTCCATTCTAATATAAAAAAGAGAACTATGAAGTGTAATTACTAAGTTTGGTTATTTCCTCCTATTTTTTGCTTGAAATGATTTGAAATATCTGAAGGTCTCTTACTGAAAGATGTCTCCTAGCCCTCCCCTCTCCCTCCATCTCATTATCATGAGTTTAAAACACTATTTAAAGGTGTCTGTGCTAAACCTCCACTAGTGAGATTTGGATAGCTCTTGAACTCCACCTGAGAGGCACAAATTGCAAGCTAGGGAGATGTGGCTTCAACCATCACTTAGCAAGTGCTGGGATTTCTTGTGAAAAGTTAGCCAGGCATATGTAAATGTTCTTCAAGACTAGCTGCTAATGGTATTGTGGGGCCATGCCTGGGAGATGTTAGTATGCTGGTGGAAAGTTGATTTTTCTGCTCAGATGTGGAGTTTCCCCACTTCTTGTGCAGCCAAGGAGAGACTACCTGCCAGCTGTGTATGGCTGGAGTTCTATGTAAAGCATAAGTGTCCTCGAGTGAAAAGTCCCAAATAATAACGTATTTTCCAAGACAGTAGTTGCTGCTTGTTTCTTTGTAAGTATCAAAATTTCAGGGTTTATTTAACCTGAAGAATGCTCTCGTAGTTATGTTGGTTGTAATTTCATTCACTACTTGTTCTGTCCAATTTCAATAGAAGGTGAAACCTGCAGTGAATGGTTTGCAGCCGGAAACACTGAGTAGTTCATAGAAAGGAAGTAGCTATGAGTTCATGAGAAGTGTTACCAAAATGTGTTGGAGGCTTTGACTTAACCTGTTAGTGACAAGGCTAGAGAGGCATTTGCAAATCAAGAATTGTGTTCTGTTGTTCTTAATTCCGACTCAGTAGCTGTGTTAGGTGTTCAGCTACTGCAGGCCTTGGGAAAAGATGGGAGCTTGGCTAGGTTGGTAATAGAAAGATAAGTAGAGAGTGTATTCCTGTGTATTTATCTGTACATCTGAAAACATATTGTTTGTACGTGATTTACATGATAAAGACTATCTTGCTAGGAAAATTAATGCATCTTTCTGTGCATACACAGAGCATATTTAGGGACATGTTCATTTTTTTCTAGTCAAAACATGTTATAGCAGAAATGGGGGATCTTAGGATTTGTATCTTAAATCATTAACTTTGATGTATGAAATTAGATTTATTTGGAAAAGTTCTGCTAAATAGGTTGTTCGTATTTTCATAATTTTTTTAATGAGATTTTGAAGGTAAAACATTGGGGGTTGACTACTGAGGATTTAATTGCCAAAATAACTCGTCAATAATTAAATCATTCAGTTTAAAATTTTATGATGAATGGATTAGCTGATAAACTTGGGAATGTGTTTAAGAACACAGTTGCTAAGTAGAAAGTAATATTACATGAGAAATAAAAGTATTGTCAAAATTATTAGGAAAAGTGAAATTAAATGACACATTTCAGCTACTCCTAAGCTGTACAAATAAGTTCTTAGACTTCACCCAATTGCAGCTGAAAAACTGTCACCTGCCAGCGTAGGTCCCAAGACCAGCCTGGGAAGAGTCTTACTTAATAGGTCCAATGTATTTATGTGCAGTAATGTAGTGTGATGCTGAAGGAGCTGACAAAAGTATATTATTGAATTTTTGGAATGTACTATTCTGAGCATATTTTTATATGTAAATTTTAACCTAAATATAAAATTAGGCTAAATATAGTAAAATTCCCAATTTAGAGTTGCATACAGGTTTGAATAGGTTACATTTAGGTATTCAACTGAAACCCATTTCGTTCTGTGAACATCTAAGGAGCAATTGACAGAATTACTTCAGAAAACCAACTGTGTTCACAGAAATATATTTCATTACCCAAGTCAACTTCAATATGTTGAAAGGTTTAAAGTTTTTCTAATGTAGAACTGATTTGAGCAAAAATGAATCGGTGACATGGTACAAGCACACAATGTGTATTTCCTGCAGTGGCTAATTGATACTAGCTGAGTAATTCAGTGTACTATGTAATCCATGTTTTAGCAAAATACATAAATTACTTGAGGGATCATTTACTGCCTGTGCCCTTGGAGGAGGTGGCATCACCCAGCACCTCACAGAGGTCTTGTAGAGTAAAACATGACATGAGGGAAAGAAATACCATCAAGCTTGTGGCAACCTTGTCCAAACAGTTGGCTTTACTTGCCTAAGGTAAGAGTTTGTAGTTTTCATGCAGTATAATTCTTACCTTCAAAAGCAGTGGAACAAGGAATGAGACTTAATTTCTTAATTATTTTTTTTTGCCTTCAAATTTTCTTTCAAGTGCTTTCCTCACTATAGGTATTGAATGAGAAATTTAACAGCTGTTTGAAATAAATGGCAGCCAGGAACAGCTGTGCACATTTTTAAAGATTATTTACTTGGCTGTTGCAATTTCTTACAATTTTATCCTATCTCTTGTCACCACCAGTTTGTTTGAAAAGTACTGTGTGCACACACATACATCTGTTGAGATTTAACACTTTTGTGTATATAGCAGCTTCTCTTACAGCTTATTTGCTGTACTAAATATTGTTGACTGATACAGTTATGGGGTGATTTTGAGACTGAGTTTTAGTGTGTTTTGATTTGGGGAGGACCTTCCTTAGAGTTTTTCTGCTAGTTAAAGTTGAGACAACCTGAGTGTACCCTACATAGTGGATGGACACAGTCTGATCTGTGGGAAACAGTCTGGGTATGACAAACAAGCTTTGTTATGAATCTTGAAGTATTAGCTCAGTGAAGTTAATGAAAGTTTTTTAACCACCTGATTAGAAATGCCATCATACCATTTTCAAAGTGGTGAGGTCTACATTTTTGTGTATGCTAACTAGGAGGCTGGATGTAGGCTGGTTATAAGATGGCTTTTCTCAGTTGCATATTTTCTGGCAAAAAAATGTTTGTTAAAAGCGTAATCGCACCTTATTAGAAAACAAACAGGTTTTTCCTGGCCAAATTAGTACAAGGTTGCTTTAAATTAGGATCAATATTTTTATTTATATTAATGTTATTAACATACCTTAGTGTGTGGTTTGTCATTGAAAAAGTGGGTTCTACACGAGGCATCTGATTTTAAATAAATAAAAATCTCAATATCAGCTCACTTCCTACAAACCTTTTCCTTATAAAATTCAACTAATAGGAATATGAATGTCTCTATTTCAGACCATAGGAAAGAGAGTAATTTGCATATATCTAGCAAGCATTAGATAATATCAACCAGAATTTGGTGTTAAGAGCTCGAATGCTAAGAACTTAAGCATAACATGCACTTTGATTTTGAACTTTACAGAGTAATTCACATTTACATTTTGGGTTTTTTTTAATGAAGATTTGCCACCCACAGGTGGGTGGCATGAATTTGGAATCTGTAGGAGTCACAACCAGACTTATTTTACATCTTGCCTTGGTGTGTATTATTAATTTGATTAACCATGCTGATGCTGGGTGCAGAGTTAATGGGAGTGCATGAGAATGTTTCTATTCAAATTGTAGGGCTTTTAGGTAGTTCCTTACATCTGTTTCTCTTGTGGAAGTGACTAGTCCAGCTGTGCCTTGAATAGTCTGCTAAACAAAGCAATAATCACACCAGTTAGCAGAGTGCTCTGGCCACAGGCTCTGGACAGCAGAACTG
>NW_008673314.1:0-17870 GCF_000695815.1 Acanthisitta chloris
TTCCTGCTCCATCCCCAGCCTCTGCCCGAGTCCCAGCTCCATCCCCAGCACCTGCTCCTCCTCCCAACCCTGCCCGTCTTTCTGCCCCATCCCCTGTCCCATCCCCATCCCCTGCTCCTCCTCCTCCTTCTGCTTCATCCCCTGCCCCTACCCCATTCCCTGCTCCAGCCCCAGCCCCTGCTCCTCCTCCTGCCCCTGCTCCTCCTTCAGCCCTTTCCCCAGTCCCTGTCCCTGTAGGAACACGCTGGCGAGGCCGCCGTGTCCCCTCGGCTCGAAGCCGCCGTGGGCTCACGCTGTACTTTAAACATTTATAGCCCCCGCGGTGGCAGAGAATTAACCTTGCTGTAATACCAGAGCATCGCTCGGGGCCGTGGGGAAGCGATGTGGGAAAATTGCAGTGAATTCCCCCCAGCCCCGTCCCCCCGTGTAGGCAGCGAAGGGCAGTGATCTTAGCCGTGCCCGGAGCAGAGGTAGCAGGGTCACCCATGGGCAGGAACTGCGTAAGATAATGGTGCCTGGTTTGTTTCCCGGCGCTTTTTGGGGGTGGTTTGGGTTCTTGCTAAGCTCAAGGTGCTAAAGTAGGTTTGTGCAGTTTGCAACAGTAGTTGCAATTGATGAGTGGCCAATGTGCCGTGTTTAAACCTAGCTTAGTCTTTTACTCTCTTGCACTCAAGTAAACATTGTATTTTCTTGCTGAAGCTAAGATTTTGTAATGCATCCTCAATTTGAACAACTTCCTTCCTTCCTTACCTTCTTTGTTCATTCCTAATAAACAGTGTAAAATGCAGCTTTCCTGTGTTTCCTCTGGATTAGAAAATCTACTTCATGATTTCTACATGGAACACTAAGTGCCTACATCACATTCTCCCTCACAGTGTCCCAGCTGGTGATTAGTGTAATGACACGAGGCAGAACCACTTAGAGCAACATCTGAGATCTTTACATTCTAAAGTCTGTATTATTTTCAGGATTATTAGAAACTTCTATAAACATTTAACTTTTAATTTCATATCTGTTGAACATATATTTTCATAGCTTTTCTTGTTATTGCAGTAGGAGATAACATCTGGGCCAGATTAAAGGCCTAAGCATTGTAGATTTATTCTAACATCAGGCTCCTGGTGTCATGTGATAATATCAGACTCTTAGCTTTTACTGTGGAAAACCAAAACAAACCTGGAGTTTTTTATGATAAGAAGTGTATTTCCAACTTTCAAAATAAGATTTTGGACATGTAAACAATGCAACTCAAGAGCAATACCTGCCCCAGGCCAGGTCTACGTTACAGAATGTTGTCCTTCACTGTCTGCTGGGTGAAATAGCCTCCCCTGTTACTGCACTGTCAGCAAACTCAAGTGAGATCCATATGGATAGTGCAGGGGAAGAGCTTTCTGTCCAAAGATGCACCCTAGGCAGTAGATAACCTGCATCTAACCCTCATTGTCACCACTGGATCTTGCAGGCACACTTTTATATTTTATCTGCACTGTTTAATTGGAATCATAGAAGAAAAAGAGGTGGTGGTTGGTTTTGTTTTGGTTTGGTTTTTTCCCTGATACTGTTCAGTCATAATGTTGCATAATTTGTCATTAACCTCTTGAGAAGTATGGCAGATCTGTAATGAATCCTTTCTCTCTTAATTGCACAGTACACAGCTGAGGAAAACCTCCAGGCTGGACCCTGCAGCACAGAACACATTTCTCAACATGCCATTCCTTCTCATATCTTACCTGTTTCTGCTTGAAAGACTCTGGTGTCTTAGCTATCTCCCCTGGGAGTCTGATCCCTTGCCTGGTTGCCTTGACTCTTAAAGACATCTTCCCTGCTGTCCTGGCTGACTGGTTTTATTTTCAATGTTGAAACATTATGTGCTGTCATCACTCACACTTGTGCATTTCACTCTTTTTCTACAATCAAACCCTTTTCTGCTTGGATTTCCTCTAAGCCAGTTCATGATTATTGGCTTCACCTCCCTCAGACTAGCCCCTCTCCCCATAGTCTGCCTAGAGACAATCCTCCTTACTCTTTTGCAGCCCAAGTATCTTAGAATCAGAATCATAAATGATTTGGGTTGGAAGGGACCTTACTTGTGCATTTCACTCTTTTTCTACAATCAAACCCTTTTCTGCTTGGATTTCCTCTAAGCCAGTTCATGATTATTGGCTTCACCTCCCTCAGACTAGCCCCTCTCCCCATAGTCTGCCTAGAGACAATCCTCCTTACTCTTTTGCAGCCCAAGTATCTTAGAATCAGAATCATAAATGATTTGGGTTGGAAGGGACCTTAAAGATCACCTCACCTAATCCTTACCACACTCACAGGTGTGCCTTCAGGTACTGGAAGGCCCTACATAGGTCACCCCAAAGCCTTCTCTTTCCCAGGCTGAACAATCCCAGTTCTATTAGACATTCCTTGTAGGAGAGGTTCTCCATCCCTCTAGTCATCTTGGTGCCTCCTCTGGACTCACACCAACACGTCAATGTCCTTCCTGTGCTGGGACCCAGAGCTGGATGCAGCACTCCAGGTGGGTCTCACCAGAGCAAAACAGAGGGGCAGAATCCCCTCCCTCACCTGCTGCCCACACTGCTTTGGATGCAGTCAGGATACCCTTGGCTTTCTGGGTGCCAGTGCATGTTTCAGCTCTTGTCCAGCCTCTCACCCACCAGCACCCCCAAGTCCTCGACAGGGCTGTTCATCCCCAGCCTGGATTGATACCAGGGCTTGCCTCAGCCATAGTGCAGCACTGCCCACTTGGCCTTGTTAAACCTCATAAGTTTCCCATGGGCCACATCTTGAGTTTGTTCAGGTCCCTGTGGATGGCATCTCATCCTCCAGGTGTGTCAGTGCACCACTCCGCTTGGTGTCAGCTGCAAACCTGCTGAGGGTGCACTCAATCCCTTCGTCTGTGTCCTTAATGAAGATATTAAGTAACACTGGTCTCAGTACACCTGAGGGACACCACTTGTCACTGATGTCCTTTGGAACTCTGAACCTTTGACCACTACCCTCTGGAAAAGTAGCCTTTTTTGAACTCTTTTCCCTATCAATGCTTAGGATTCAAGACCAAGTCTATCTCTTAACTGTCAGCTTTACTTCTAATTCATACATGTATAATTAACTCCGTGGCAGAGGCTTTGACAAAGTAAAATAGGAGGCAAGATGGCCACACATAGAAAAGCCTCAGACAGGCATGGTTTCTCTGAGATGAGTGTGTTCCTTTATTTGAGCTTAAAGTTAGTAACAGTGGAGAGGAAATGTCTCTTATTTTAGTAAGAAGCTTCCCTTGTTGGTTGCAGTTATTTTCATTTGCCTTAGAAAGAAAAACCTTGGTTTGCTGTCTCAAATCTGGTTGAAACTAAGAAACCTGCACAGCTTTACCCTTATCTCCAAACTTAGGTGATGGCTCAATGAAACAAGAGCTTTCACAGCATTATTTTTATATTCAGGTTAGTTCCCTGGTTCAGTTGGTGGCCCAGTTTCGCAAGCAGTTGTGTCAGCCCACAGGACAGCAAGGGACAGCAGCTGAAGCTCACGAAACCAGCAGCAGCTGCCAAAGTTGTTCGATCTTTGAACGGTGCTCCAAGTTTGAGTGGAGTCAATGGGATCTTTTCGAGGACCAAGACTGAAGTCCCTAATGAGCAAAAGCTGTTACAAGAAGATGGCTGCTCTGCAAATGATGAATTTGTGGCTGCCCACATCACAGAGCCCACTATCATAATTAGCTTTCTCACTGAATGTTTCAATGAGAATTAATGGGCATAGTGTGGTGAAATCCTGGTCCCTCTGAAGGCAATGGTAAAGTTCTCACTGACTTCAAAGGGGCCATGGTTTCATACTGAAACTTGAGCTCAAGTCCTCTCTTGCCCCCAGCAGGAAAGTCTGCAGCACAGAAGCTTGGGAATGTGATATACTGTTGCGATGATTTCACCAATGATGCCTGTTACAACCATTTCACAGATAAAATAGGACACCCTGACTTGTGGCATCACCATCTTGCCACATTGCCTACGTCATACAGTTCATAACGAAAAATGTTTCATCCAGCTCTTCCCCAATACAAGGTCAGTTCTAATAAATGTGATAGATGTACCTGACACAGTTGATCCTATTCCAAGAGTACAACATAGTGTACCTTATTCAGTGGATAGAGAAGCAGATCATGGAATGGTTTGGGTTAGAAGGGAGCTTAAAGATTATCCTGTTCCAAAACCCTGCCATGGACAAGAACATCTTCCACTAGACCAGATTGCTCAAAGCCCCACCCAGCCTGGCCTGGAGCACTGCCAGGAATGGGACATCAACAGCTTCTCTGAGCAACCTGTGCCAGTACCTCACCACCCTCACAGGAAGAATTTCTTCCTAATACCTAACCTAAATCTACCCTAGTTTAAACTGGCCATTGCCCCTTGTCCTTTCACTACATGCCCTTGTAAAAAGCCCCTCTCTGGCTGTAAGATCCCTTTACGTACTGGAACGGGCTCTAAGGTCTCCCTGGAGCCTTCTCTTCTCCAGGCTGCATCACCCCAACTCTCTCAGCCTGTCTTCACAGCAGAGGTGCTCCAACCCTCTGATCATCTTTGCGGCCCACTTCTGGACTCTCTCCAGCAGATCATAGAATCAACCAGGTTGGAAGAGACCTCAAAGATCATTGAGTCCAACCCTACCGTGGTTACTAGACCATGGCACTAAGTGCCACATCCAGTCTCAGCTTGAAAACCTCTAGGGATGGTGAATCCACCACCTCCCTGGGCAGCACATTCCAATGCCTGATCACTCTCTCCATAAAAAACCTCTTCCTAATATCCAACCTAAACCTCCCCTGGCAGAGCTTGAGTCTGTGCCCTCTTGTCCTCCTGCTGGTTGCCTGGGAGAAGAGACCAACCCCCACCTGACTCCAACTTTCAGGGAGTTGTAGAGGGTGATAAGGTCTCCCCTGAGCCTCCTCTTCTCCAGGCTGAACACCCCCAGCTCCCTCAGCCTCTCCTCATAGCACTTGTGCTCCAGTCCCTTCACCAGCCTCGTTGCTCTCCTCTGGACCTGCTCCAGCACCTCAATGTCCCTCCTGGACTGAGGGGCCCAGAACTGAGCACAGTACTCAAGGTGTGGCCTCACCAGCACTGAGTACATCCTTCCTGTGTTGGGGGCCCCAGAGAAGGATGCACTAATCCAGGTGGGCGCTCATGAGAGTGGAGTAGAGGAGCAGAATCACCTCCCTCAACCAGCTGCCATACTGCTTTGGATGCAGCCTGGGATATGATTGTCTCTTCCTTCTCAAAGTTTAATCACAAGCAGACATACTTTTCCCCTCACTTTCCCTCCCACTCTGTCCAAACTGCACCTTTTCCTCAGGATATAGTCAGTTTACAAGCAGATTTCCTTGGACTGATATTCATGCCTCTAGTCCAGCAATTGTCCCCAGGCCACAAGACCTTGCTTTTGCAGTTACTGTCAGCAGAGTTCCCCACAGTCAGTCAAACCACAGCAAAAACTAGCACTTCAACTAATTCTGAGGCAATTTTCCCATCAAATATCCCCCCCAAATCCTTTATTTTTTTATAGTATACAGAGTTGCCTCTCTTTGTTGTGTTTCAGTACTATTTTATTCCCCACCCCAACCCCCCTGTTAATACCCATTCTTTCTTTACTTGCCATCTTCTCTACCAGAAGAGGTTGCCTGGTTCCCAGGACGAGAACTGCGTTTCTTTGTGGCTGAAAAAAAATCCTTACAACAAAAACTTCACAGAGGAGAAGGTGCTGGAGTTCAGCAGCCCATACAGGCAAGCTGGTCTACAGAAATCCAGTGATATGCCCATGGGGAAATATGAAATAAGATGACCTAGAAGGCTTGGGCATTTTCTTTACGCCTTTGGACGAGCGTTTGGACTCCTGCTGATGATGTATCCAAGGTCAGGATGTCTACCTACTACCTCTTTTCTCCTCTCCCATCTCTCAGGGAGTTAAAAACAGCACTGCCTGAGGATATGCTTCTCCAGTGGTCGTGTTTTCCAGTGTGAACCATGCAAGATTCTGATTTTAATTTGGTACTGCCCACCAGAGCATAGGGCAATTCCAAGACTTTCCTTATGAATATTTAGCTCTGGTTACAGTTCAAAGCTATACTATAAAATTGTCATTTGAGAAAGTTACTATTCTAAAATTTGTAAAGTGCTTTAATGCTATGTGAATGCAGCGATAACATCATTTTAAAAGAGTTCACATTTCAGGCTGACAGACACCAAAACACTATTTTGTTTTAGCTTGCTCAGCTTTTCAAAACCAGTCAGCATCTGGGCTCCATTAACCATAATGTGTGTGCCTTTTAAGCAGCAACAATTTAGGAATATTTCATTTTCAAACCCCCTTCAGCACTTTGCAATATGCATCCATAATATTTAACAATTCTGCTTTGCACTGAAGCCTTTGAAGTTTAAAAATTAGATACTGGTAAAGCATTGTACATTTTCTTGCACTGTTATAGTCACGGGGATTAGTGACTAGGATCTATGCATATGGTCAAGAAAGGTGAGTCACTGTGGCACAATAATTAGCAATCTTTTCCACAGCAGTTTCCTATCTTTATGTTATGTACACTGTGTGACAACACCATCTGTGTGTAGGAAAGTGCTCACCTGCCATTGCAATAGCCACTTCTGGGCTAAAGTACTATACAGTACAAGTGCAGTTTATGGCCAGGCAAAGGGACTCATTTCTCTTCAGTTCAAATTTTGTGAAGAAGGGTCACATTTATATTTCATAGAATTATCATATCATATCATAGAATTTAGGGGTTGGAATGGACCTCACAGATCATCTAGTCCCAACCCCCTGCCCTGGGCAGGGACACCTCCTACTAGACCAGGTTGCCCAAGGCCTCATCCAGCCTGGCTGTTAACACTGCCAGGGTCAGGGCAGCCACAGCCTCCCTGGGCAACCTGGGACAGTGTCTCACCACCCTTAGAGTAAAAAGCTTTTTTCTCACATCTAACCTAGACTTTCCTTCCTACAGTTTGAACCGGTTACCCCTTGTCCTATCACTGCAGTTCCTAGCACAGAGTCTCTCTCTGGCTCCTTGTAGCCCCTTCAGATACTGAAAAGTTGCTCTGAGGTATCCACACTGTCTTCTCCAGGCTGAACAGCCTCAGCTTCCTCAGCCTGTCCTCATAGGGGAGATGCTCCAGTCCTCTTAGCAACTTCGCGGCCTCCTCTGGACTTGCTCCAACAGTTCCATGTCCTTCTTATGTCCTTCTTACATTGCATAATTTATGCCTCAGATGTGCTGAGAAATGAATGAAGTACTCAAGGGTTTGTTCCCTGTTTTCCAGATTACTGGTGCATTGCAGCCCTTGAATGCATCTGTGCACCACATCCAGAGTAACTCTGCAGAAGTACACACTGGATTCCTCTTTATAGCCACGCTTATATTTATGTTTATATTTATGTCTTTATATTCATACACAAATTAGTCTGCAGTTCAGCAAGGCTCATCAAGAATATGGCTATGGATCATCAACCATGATACCTCTTCAGTAGTGGTGTTAGTCAAGCTCTCAAAACAGGCTAGAAAAGCAAGGCGAGTTCCTCGGAGCAGAGATTGCCCTCTGATGGTTAACCTTTAGGTTTAACGTCCGCAGTGGTTTGTGAAGTGCTCCTCTTTTAAGTGATTTGTAAGGTAAGGCCACACAAATGCAAGATGTTGGAACAATTTCTTATTTCAAGGAAAACTCAAATCTTTTTAGCTTTTTAATTGATGTACAGGTAGCTATTAAAAGTAAAGATGGAGGATATTCTTGGTAACATTTTCATTAAACTACCATTAGCCAGGGTTTCTCTGCGAAAGAGCAATGCCTCTGACAATTCAGAGCTATCACTCACACCCTATTCAACAAATTTCATGCTTCACTTTTTGAAACA
The DNA here is from genome assembly GCF_000695815.1 of Acanthisitta chloris. Classification (NCBI taxonomy): domain Eukaryota; kingdom Metazoa; phylum Chordata; class Aves; order Passeriformes; family Acanthisittidae; genus Acanthisitta; species Acanthisitta chloris. The sequence goes on from NW_008673314.1 coordinate 7,912, forward strand.
TGTTTCAAGGTCTGAAAAAGTAGCATGAAGGACATACATAAGTCTCCAGTTAATTCCAGAATCAAAATGCTTGTGAATGCCCTAGAGCACAATACTACTCTTGCATGAGTAAACTTCAAGGACAAAATTCTTTAACTTTAAATCAACTAATCACAATGCAGGTGATAGTTTTAATTAGTCTTTGATCATTTTGTAGCAAATGAAATCCCAAGAAACCAACAGTCAGTTGCCAGTAATTTAGTTAGTGAATTTCTGCTGTACTAGAAACTTGGTGATCTTTGCACCAAAGTCTTGGAGGGAATGACAAGTGAAAACAGAGTGCCAAATTCTATCCTCTAACCTGCTGCCAACTGGCAGCAGCACTCAGGGCTGGGTATGCTGTACCCACACATGGCACCACCAAAGATACTTGAAATACAGGCACAGGCCAGCAAAACACCTGGCACACATTCCTGCCAGCCTTAGCTGAAGTGTCTCCTATTGCCTTAAGTGCCTTTTAGAGCAGGGATGCATGTGAGTCCTTTAGTTTGCACTGGCTCAGTATATAAAGGCTCCTCTGCTTTATGGCCTGTAACTCATTCTTCATAGGATGAGGGGATGGAAGAGGCAATTACACATGCCTGAAGTCTCATTCACTCCTTTTCCATCTCCATTAGTTCTCTGAATAATTTCCTTACAGTGTAGGCTTCAATGAAGTCTCTTCCAGTACAGCTGGTAACTAAATGTAGGTAAGTGCCAAAGGAAAAGTCAGAGAAAGCCAGACCCAGTCCCCAAATATATTTGTTAAAACAGTGGTGCCTGCTATGAAGATATTATTGAAAGATTAGAATATTCCATTTTGAAATAATTATATTTTCTCCTCTCAAGAGAAAATGGTGATTAGAATGAGGCTGCCCAATCCATTATTATATTTTCTCCTCTCAAGAAAAAATGATTAGAATGAGGCTGCCCAATCCATTCCTCATCCTTCCTTTTTCCACCCCTCCCCAGTAAAACCCACAAAGACAGTATTTGGTCACATGGATCTTTGAATAAAGGACAGGGAATTGTGTCTGAATAGCCCTGACTCATAAAGCTCCTTCCAATGCCTTTCAATGTCAGAGCTTTGCAGTGAATGCAACTTCTACTAATTTTTTTCCTTATTACAATTGTGAAAAACCTAATACCTTTACAACAATCTGAAAAGAGCTTACACAGAACAAAATCCCCACTTAATCTTGCCATATTAAGAAATCTTTTCTTTGAACAATACATTTAAAATGCTATTTTCCCCAAGCACTTTTTTTCTTTTAAGATAAGCGAAGCTCTAAGTGTTAAAAGAAACTATGATTTAGAGTCCTGTATTCATTTGTGTTTTAAGAATCCTGACACTTTTTCAGGATGAAACAGCTAGGATATGTGTGGCCTGTCATACACTGTGGCAGTAAATCAGGAATTCAGTATATCAAAAAGTGTTCCAGTTGCCAAGTTAATAAAAACCAATAACCATAACCCAATATAAAATACATGCTAATGTGATAATAGAACTACTAGATAAACCAAAAATCATTGTGCACTAACATGCTGTCAATGAGGCAAATAACATTGATGTTTCTTGTACTGACAAGTGCTTGTATTCATTTCTAAGAACAGGGTGACAGATTTAGTTTTAATAGTTCTTTAGACCAGAGACTATGTGAGCAGAGACATGATGTGATTTCCTTTTGGAAATGAATTTTGCTCAGGTAGAATTCTGAACCTAAACTAACTGCCAAAGAACAGCTCAGTAGCACCATGGATATACAAAGGCAAGAAGCCTAAATCAATTTAGGGTAGATATTAGGAAAAGGTTTTTTCGTGTGAGGGTGGTGAGACACTGGCCCAGGTTGCCCAGGGAGGCTGTGGCTGCCCCAACCCTGGCAGTGTTCACAGCCAGGCTGGATAAAGCCTTGAGCAACCTGCTCTGGTGGGAGGTGTCCCTGCCCAGGGCAGGGGGTTGGGACCAGATGATCTGTAATGTCCATTCCAACCCCTAAAATTCTATGATTCTATGATATCACAGAGCCACAGCCTTCCACAAATTCCATGCATCTCTTTTGTATGGTGACTCACAGCTGTGCAAGGTCATGGACCACAGCTGCTGTATCTGCTCACTTTAACTCCACCTGGTTTGCTGCCCAGGATAATCTTCTTCTAAGTTCCAAATGCCTGATGGTTTAGAAGGTCAGGAGGAACATGAGGAACAGACATGAGGAAATGAGCTGCACTGTAACTGCTTGTTGCACACAAACACTTTTTTGATTGCTGTTTTTGCAATTGCTGATGCTCCTAAAATCACTTTTGTTACCAACTGATGGGGTAGCCATTGGAGATGTCTGCTGCCACCACTGATACCTGTTTGGCAGCTGCAAAAACATTATGGCACTCGAGATACCCTGAAAGAGGGTGAGTTTCCCTTCTAGGGAAGTTTACACACTCTCTGCTAGATGTAGCATGTGGATAGACTTTAGCATTCAGACCTGTCACTTCTCACACTCTACCATTCTTTATAACACTCACTTGAATGGGGTCTATGCTTGCTTTATGCATTTGTCAGTGTAGGAAAGCCACATGTGTATCTTGTTTCGCAGTGAGAAGCATAGCATGAGCTGTTCTCATGTGTCTGAAACTGTAACTCACAAATTATTTTCTGCCCTTTCAAAACCAGAGCACTCCATAAAGGCAAAATATTGTATGTGCAAAACCTGGAGTCTTTCCAGAAGCACTCCCTAAGTCATCATGTGGTGGAAAAGCATTTGAACTCCTCATTTCATGCCCTGAAACAAAACAAGGACAACATTGTCATAGTTAAATAATCAGAAGCAGCCAAGAAAATGATCTTCAGATTCTTTACCACGGGTAAAGAAGTTCTGTCATTCTGTAAGGCAATTGTTTTGTACAGTTAACAAACCACTAAGAGGGAGGACTTGACTTATAAATATGTCCTGGAAGACCTCCCACTGCCACCAATGGGAGCTGCATGGACAAAGAGCCACTGAAGTAAATGGATCATCTCATTCACAACTTACTTGGAGGATCCAAACTAACTTGGACCCTTTCTTGAAGAATCAAAAAAAACTTACTTGGAGGATCCAAATCCTTACACAGAAGGATTTCAGCAGTGTCAGGGGTAGGGAAAAAAGGCTGTTTCATAAAAGCAGAGAAACTTAGAAACTAACTAAGCAGCAGGGCAAGGCTATGCAAATCTGTGTCAGAGAGAGGGGTTTTCTACCATCTCCCCAACACAAGAACATATGTTTGGACTTTGTGCAAATTTTCAGTCTAGGTGTTTTTGAGAATTGTTGCAAAACTCACGGTGTCTGTCTAAGCTCTACTGATCACATCCTTTCCTCACTGTAAGCAGAGGCACAGAGAACACCTGGTGCTGTTCCCAATGACTTCTGAATGTCCAGCCAGAACTCAGCTGCTACTCTGATGTAGCTGGTACCAAAGCATCTCATAAGTAGTTATACATTATACAGCCATCCTTACCATCCCAGCATTCTGACAAAACACCTTTGTAGTCTTCAGAGTGACTGCTCAAATCAGCAAATGTTTCAAAACATGCCTATGGCTTAGCCAGTTGTTCTGGATGTTAACTGCTTGTTGAATTTCTTTGAGAAAATACAGAGTGCACAAATTACCTGATGACTATTCCTGGGTGTTATTGGTATGATGGAATTTTCAATTTTCTCTTTCCATTAAAAACAAAGCAAACCTAAAAGAAGGATCAGAACACCCTGAACATGACATTCTCACCACTTTAGACAATGACATTTTATAGGCTGGAAGGGAGGAGTAACAGAACAGAAGTTAATGCTTGACTCTCAAGCTTTTGTTTTGTTGTTTGGGTTTTTTTCATTAAGTGAGCCAATATATAGGAAATGATGACCCTGCATAGTTGCACCGAAACTTTAAAATGTACATATTCATTATGTGTACCAAGCACAGAGAGCACAAAGAGCAGCACTTTTATGCTTTGCACTTTGATATCCTCAAGAAGGGTAGAGACCTAGAGGTAAAAAGCAAATTCAGACTGTGGTAACAACACACAGAAGCACTAGTTGAAGAGAACATGCTAAGGTTTGCAGACCTTTGAGGTAGGGACTCTGCACTCTTCTCATCCATCTCAAAGAGACCTGCAATTTCTTTCTTTATGATTGTTTGTGGTGATTATACATTTAGTTTTGTTCATGACAGTCTATATTTACACATCTTATGTTTGTTCAGCTCTATAAAGCAACAACATGAAAACAAGCAGCTACAGCATTTATTACACTCCCTAGGTGATAAAAGTCAATGAGCTTTTGGCCTCATGCCATAACATAACTGGTTACCTTCAGAAAGAGCCACCCCAAGTGTGTGGGTTGTCATCTTCCCATGATGATTAATGATCCAGTTCCATGTGTGGTGCACAGCTAAGGTCACAGATGTCAGTGGAAAATAGAAGAGTGCACAGAAGTTTTAGTGTTGAAAAGCATAACAAACTGGATGGAATTTTTACCATTACTCTGTCTCACTCCTTTCTGATTCCTAACACAAGAGCATTATCCAGACAAATAAATAAGCTCCAAAATTGCATGTAATTAAGCATCATAGTCAAACAAAGGATCACGGGAAATCTCCCTCTCCTTCTCTGTTAAATGACGATGCCAATACATGACTAATAATGCAATCTGATTTAATTCATTCATATTAAAATAGAGAAGAGCATCTCTTTTGTCTTCCACACTAGGATATACTAAGAAGTTTTAAAAGTATGCATATGCAATCCTCCACCCAGAACCTGCCAATAGATAAAAAGCTTTCCTATAAAACATTTTTGCAATGAAATAGCCAATGTTTGGAAAGCTAAAACAGAGCGGATTAAAACTTTTTAAATTGCCATTCGCGAAACTTGTCAATCCGATTTAATAAACTGTTGTTGCCCTCTAGTGTTCGAACACAGCTTGTCGAGGACCCTCCGGGGAGATCCAAACTGCCTCGTTTCTTCTTCGTCCAACGAGACAAATGGAGGGAAAACAAAAAAGAGAAGTGTTTCAGCACACCTGCCTAATACCTCACTTTAAGTTGTTTGGTTTACTTTTATTGCGAAAGGCCACTCAGGTGAGCATCCTCACCAAATTAGGCAGGGTACTCATGCACCTCCTGCCATTCACTGGGCTTGACATGCATTGCTGTTTGGGTTGGAGGGCAACGTTTCTAATGGTATCAGCCATCGTGGAGTGGTTTGGGTTAGAAGGGACCTTGAAGATCATCTCATTCTACCCTCCTGCCATGGGCAGGGGCACCTTCCACTAGACCAGATTGCTCCATGCCCCATCCAAGTGACTTTGAGCACTTCTGTCCTGGTTCCAGCCAGGACAGGGTTAACTTTTGCAGCAGCCAGGAAGGGCATGGCAGGACCCCGGGGTTACTCTACAGCACCTCAGGCCATGAGGAGGGACTAAGTACCCTCTGGTTCAGTGGGACACAATGTCCACGTGTGAGTGATCATGTGAGTCATTCCCTGCCTTGTACACTCTGTTATTGGTGGAGTTGTGGTTATCGTTTGTTTTCCTATTTCACTGCCGTTTCTAGTAAATTGTTATCTCAACCCATGATCTTTATCTTTCCTGCCTCCAATTCACCTCTCCATCCCAGGGGTGGAGGAGTGAGCAGGCAGCACCTGGTGTGGAGAGTTTCAGTGGGAACACTAAACTGGGGAATACCATTCCTAAATCACAACAACTTCCAGGAACAGAGCATCCACAGCTTCTCTGGGGAACTTGTTCCTGTGCCTCACCACTCTCACAGTAAAGAACTTCTTATTAATAGCTAACCTAAACCTCTCCTCTCTTAGTTTAAAGCCATTCCCCCTCGGCCTATCACTACATGTCCTTCTAAAATGCCTCTCTCTGGTTAAATACATGCCCAGTGCTCTGAACAACCCAGAGTCTACCTGCTTGTCTTCTCTTGAATGTTTCACTACTGTACTGTAATCATATCAATTAATACCAACCATCTTTCCCTCCAACAAATTCTCTATTGCAGCAGACATGCAATGAGGATTCGGGGGTTGTTCTCAGCACCTCTCCTGCAACAAGCTGCTGTGATGGCATCAGCAACATAGAAAGCTTCTCAGAAAGTTGTAGCTCTTCTGAGGGAAAATCACAGTCAACCTCAGATCTGTGTCTGCATTTTTACAGCCCACAACTGGGCCTAGTACTTATGTTAACTCATTTCCCAGAAATCCTGTTCCTCCTTGTCATGTTCCTTGGCCAGAAACATTTGAAAATAGCTGTTAAAGAAAAAGGAAACAGAGGCCAAACAAAGAGCAGTCAGCAAACAAGCTGATACAAACTCCAGGTACTTTTCTTTTGTTCTTTCCTGCACTTTTAAGAGGTTATCCAGAATGTTTATCATTTAACCGTTGTTAGACTTAAGCAATGTAGCAGATCTGCTGGTTTTGTATCTGTAAAGCAATTTGCAGTAAGTATTCAACTTCTTGACATAAGGAACACTGACTTTTCTTTGATCTCTGAATAATGGAATTTTCAGAGAATTTTCTGCATTAAGTTATTTGGAGCTTTCAGAAAACTTGCCTTGAGGCCATTTGTGGATCACACCTGCTTCCCACCACCCTGTGACAGATCTAAGAATCTCTTGGATGTGAGTCATGTTTCATAGTTTGTAATAGAATTGTTTCCTTGCATTCATGAGGCACCTTCCTTCTCTGTCATAATGTTTGTTGCTGATTATGCTGCCTGACATGTGGATACTTTGAAATCTGCACTCCTTCATTCTAAAAACAGGTTTACCCTGAGTGTATGGGAAGGGAAATTTAAGTAACATGAACTGGAAGTTGTGTCACAAGCAATGGATGCTCACACATACTCATTTCTTGTTACAGGGTCAGGGAAACATAGAATCATAGACTTGTTAATTTGGAAAAATAACTTGAGAATGATCACAACCAACCATTAATAAGCAGCTATGCTTACTAGCAGTCACATGAAGAGGACTCTAGAAGTGGAGAGGGTGTGCTTTGAGAGCCAGCAAGAGCTCTGTGTTCAGCAGAGACAGCAAGTCCAGCATTAACAAATACAGCTCTTTGGAGAGCCCCCAGCCTGGTGAGAGAGGTAGGAGAACACCAGAAGCATGAAGGTAATGCAAGCTCGTTTGTCTGCTCCTGCTGACTGCAGGAAACTTCTCTGAGGTGTGCCCCCTCTGGCAACAGTCCCCATTTTTCTTTAAAGCTTTCCTACCTCTCATCAGGTGTGCAGCAAAGGGAGACCACACCTTTCTGTGTGTCTTCTGCCAGTAATACAGCTCCTCTGCCTGCTCCTGAGCCTCAACAGTCAGGGATTTAGGTGTATTAGGACAGATTCTCAGTCTTGCATATGCCAAGTCACTTGATCATGTAAAAGAGCTTGATTTGTAGCTTGCTTTGCTTTGCGATAAAAACCTTCTCTCTGACACCTATGACAAAAACAACATCTACAAATTGGTGGCAAACTCTTTGGAAAAGGCAAATTCAGATTTTCAGTATGTGCTTTTAAGGATAGCTTGTGATGTATGCAGAAAAAACCCTTGAAAGATATGTATATATCCATAAACTATATGCAGCTAAGGAAAAATTAAGCTAAGTTATATGTACTACAAGGTTTAACAATTTTTTTACTAATTCTTTTTTTAGGTTTTTACCTAAACCCATTTGGATACAAAGCTAGAGCTTTGTATTCCTAAGTACTCCTTTCAGGCTACAAATAGAGCAAGTAGGATTGCCAGACAATTGTTTAACACTATGGTATTTGATGCAGATAGCACTGAAAACACCCATGTGCTGCACAGGTACTCAATTTATTAGATGTACTTCCATTCACTTACTCTGTCACAGTACAGATTAAGCTCATGAAATGCTTTTTCTCCTTAAATATAAGACCTTCTTAGCTTAACTTGGATTTGAGTGTTTACTTTCAGGATTTAGTAATAAACCAAAAATGATAGACATTATAGTTCAGCACAGAAAGAGCATTTCTATCCCCTCCAGACACATCTGCTTCCTGCTTTCCCATTAGAGGCCAAAGAAAAGTAATACATCCTCTTCTGAGACTTCAGTATTTACTGTCCCATTTCACAGTTTTCCTCTCAAAGAAGAGAGATGCTCCTCAAAACTTTATTCCTTCGCCCTATCAGACATCAGCATACATTCCATTGATCAAGTAATCCAGCCTGGTATAATGCCTCTTCTGAAGAGATTCATGCATTTTCTTCCCTGTCAATGCAATAACTAGCAACAAGAATACCACCCCAAAAAGCAAAGCTGCTATAAGGCTGCTTTTCTCCCCCAGCTCAACAACACTTTTCCTTCTCAGAACACCCTCTGGCAGGTAGCTGTCTGAGTCAGGTGGGTCATAACCCTGAAGGTCATTTTGGGAAGACACGGGGGAATCACTAGTAGACAGAATGAAAGCTGAAAAAGTGAGGAGGGTTACATGGCTGGTACCATTGGAAGAGACAGCTGTTGGCTCAGGAGACATGGTTGGAGTCCTCAGCCCTGATGGAGCAGTAGCAGATCTGGAATTCGTGGTCACCTGCTTGATTGTAGAAGTTGTGGGACTGGAAAGAGGAACACGAGTAACAGCAATGCTAGTGACAGAGGCAGCAGGTTTAGCTCCAGTGGCTGCAGTCAGTGGAGAGGTTGCTGTGGTGGTAGCAATTGTAGTTGGTTTAGCAACACCAGGATGCAGAGAGGCTGTACGAGATCCCAGTTGGATGGCACTTGTAGGCAGTGGAGTAAGAGTAGTACTGCTTGTTTCAGGAGTGCTAGACTGAATGGTGGGGAATAAAGCAATGGGGTTTGCAATCTGAACAGCAGCAGATGTGTTTGGTGTCAGGTTGATCACCCTTTGCCTCGGGGTGGGGTCTAAGCTCTCAGGCTGTTTTGCCCTCTGAGATTCAGGAGAAGATGTATGAAATTCAATGCCATCTAAATGCTTGCCTATGTGGTTCAGGAGTTCAGATGCCTGATGAAAGACAGATTGTTGCAAAGTGGCTGTAAGATTTTGATGGCTGTTCTGGCTCTGAGAAAAAGAAGTTCCAGCATCCAAAGACAAAGAAGATTCATTTGAAGGAGAGTCCTCAGTTTTGATGGACTTATCTTCTGGGGCATGGGTGTCTGAAAACAGAAAGGAAATACCAGTATTTAATTATTAAATCTACTTTTGACTAACACAATCTTACTCAAAGAGAGATATAAGGAGGCTCTAGAAGGTAATGACTAATGAAACTGAGGCATCATGAACCCCCTTTCTTTGAAATATGCACAGTGATACTTAAATTCCGTGTCATAAGACCTGTCAGCCTCTAGCCTGGCCACATCAGGCCCTGACTGCAACTTCTTACAGAATGTTCCTGTGCAGAGTGATCATCCCAATCTGGTTATTTTACACTTATATTGCAGGCATGTGAGCATCTATTAAGAGGTGAAAAGCAGAGTGAGGAGGTTCAATGCCTGTAAACCTTTCTCAGCCTCCATCAGTTAAGCAGATATTACCAAAATCACTTTTATCTTTCAGATGTACACATTTCCACCTAGTCAATATGATTATATACAGCTCTGTCTTGTAATATCCAAGGCCCCTGTGCCTGACACAATTCTATTCATGTACAAAAATGATTTTATGATAGAAAGTGGCAACAATATCCCCATTTTATAGGCCATTTTACACACATACTGATCTGTAGGAATGACCTGAGCTCCTACTGCTGTGCTAGAAAACACTGCCCCAGGAGTATCTGAGGTACTGGCAAACCTTGCAAAACAATTGGTATGTGACATGAACACCATACAAATGATAACCCCAGCAGCTACCTGATTTTACACAGGTATTACAGATAGCATTTGGGAGAGCATGAGCTCTTGTAAAGACTGGCTGGCTGTTCATTCAGATTTTTTT
>NW_008673315.1:0-4179 GCF_000695815.1 Acanthisitta chloris
ACCGACACACACACCGACAGACACACCCGCCAGACACACACCCGCCAGACACACACCCGCTAGACACACCACACACACTGCCACACACACACCCGCCAGACACACTGCCACACGGCTAGGGCAGAGGGGAGGCAGAAACACAAACCCAGCTGAACCAGCAGGCTCCATCCCCTTCATCCGAACAAGAAGCAGCAGCAGCAGAGCCCAAAGTAAGCAGAGGCTCGGCATGCTGCCCTCGGGCTGATGATTGCAACCAACTCAACTGTGTGACAGCAAGGTGAGAGGGTGACACCACCACCTCTCTTGAAAGCATCATTAGAACCTGGGTAACTGGGCAAAATTAACAGGGAACACGTATGGGTTATGAAGCCAATCTCTACTGAATCCATGGGCTAAGCCCATAAAGAAAAACCCCATCTACTTCATGAGTTTTCCCCGAGGGTCGGACTAACACTACAGTTTCATTCCACACGATGCTCTCAATGCTCTCTCCTTACCAGAGGGGCATACCATCCGTGGGAGTGGGAGTGATGAAAGAAATCACAGGAATTACACTCAGAACAAAATGTGGTTACCCTTCCAAGGGCTAGGAAATGCCAGAATGAAGCTTTGCTCCTGCAGCCTTCACTGAAGCCCCTCCTGGCACCCAGGACCATATGATCAGGGCAAAACTCGTAAAACCCTCACAGTGTGCGCTAAAGGAATCCCTTCTCCACACTCTGTAAGGGACACAAGGGAAATGATTGCATGGTCAAAGCTGTACCAACCATTTCTATGTGTTTTGCTTGAAATTAATACTAGAAGGAAAATACTGTTACTAGCTGTAAACCTTGCATTGCTTCAACATATTCCCATCTGTCCATACTTCATATCTGTCCAACAACATACATATAAGTGGCAAATGAAAATTGTAGTGATACATATACTGGTTATATAAAAGTACTTTATCTAGGGAATTACCAAAATTTTTAATTAGGAGTATCACACATTCACTAAAACTAAGAGCGACATAAACTCTCAAATACATTAAACATGAAAAAAAATATTGCTGAATTTAGACAGACACTATAATTTTAAATATTGTATTAATGTCTCATCCAGTTGCAAGAGCTAATACTTTAGTTTCCATGATTCTAAGCTAGGACTAGGAAATAGCTATGTGTAGTGACACAGAAGGGAGCATACAGGATTTACAGGCCATCAGGCATGAGACTGGGAAGTATCTCCTATAAAAGCAGTTTAATTTCTAAAAACCTATATTTAAATTTCTTAAACCTAAAATGGCTTTTGCACTGACAGTGGAGATCTTTGCACTTCACAAAAGCAGTAGCAATTGCTTCTGGATGTTGGAAATTCACCTTGTGTCAGCATCCTCCTGCTTAAGCCTCCTGTTTCTCTTTGAAGGTCTCAACACGTGCAGAGGCTCAGAGTGCATTGCAGAGGGGTTTTGGGCAAGGTGGCTCCCATTTGGCCAGAACGAAGGAAGTGTTTCTGCACTCAGTCACCTTCGAAATTAGCAATTTTAAATTACGTCAAAAATTAGAAGCAGTTGAAGGACAAAAATGGATTAGAGGCAACTGAAGCAATTATAGGCACATGATAGGACGCAAAGTCCTATAGTAACCCAGTCTGCTGTAGCCACCAGCTCACATACAGGCACCCCAGAGAGATTTGTGTTCACAACTCAGATGTAAACATGAAAACACACACAAAGGTTTTTTGTAACCCAATTGTCACGCCTGCCCACAGAGCAATTAATGTCTGTGTGGCTCACCTAACGAGCCACACTGCGTGCACAGAGCACCAGAGGACTGGTCACACACTGCTGTTCTCTGCTGCTTCCTCAGGGCAATACCCAAGGCAATCTAGAGGCCCCTTCTGCACACCACTGGTTACCTTGCTGAAAATGTTTTTTATTAGCTGCTTCGTTTCTACACCTGTAGTTCCACAAATGCAACTTCTACATTCCTCTAAAAGTGGACTTGGAAATCCACAATTCACTTGCACTGGTCTATGAGAAGCTTTGAGCTCAATTACAGCTACTCTGAACATCAGACTCCACCCATCTGTTTGCAACCATTGAATCATTAGTGTTTCTGAAGAGCCTGAGCAGAGTAGATGGGAGAGGTGAGGATGCATACATGTAGGGTTATACTTTATTCCAATTTTTAGCATTTCTCACTCCATTACTTAGCAGTTTTCTTGTATCACCCCTTCCCACCCCCAGGTAGATCAAGCTGCACTCCCTCTCCCACACACCCTCCATGAGCTTACTCTGGTGACAGCTCTTGCCCCCACTGTACCTGCTAACCTGCTCCCTTGTAGCCTACTCATCTCTCACCCACATTGCTGACAAGTGCTGGGCTACCGCCGGCAGCTGCCAGGGTGTTTGATCTATGCCCATGCTGACAGCTTGGCAAGGATGCCAGCACTAACTGGTTGAACAGCAGCAGGCAGAACAGGTATCTTTGCAGCTCACTATGCAGGCTTGCCCAGGATGGGAGCCCCAATTTCAATGCCTTTCATCTGAGCTCTAGTTTTCCTGTAACTGGATGTAGTCAGTATCTGTGAAACACACACTTCTCTATCAAGTGTGGCTTGAAATAGATTTCAAATTCACACAGCGAGCAGCAGCACAAAAAGATGCTGCAATCACATAAACCTTGTCTCTCTAAGTCAAGTTTTTCCACAAACATGCTGACCTTCCTTTGCCATTGTAACCTGGTTCCTGTGGAGGCAGGATGAAGAGATTATTTCACCTAATCAGGAAAGCAATCTGTTCTGATTTTCTGAAAGCTTGGATGTGAAATGAGAGGCCCAAGGGCTAAAGTATTTCAAGGTATTACACAAGAAAGTGCAACCTGAAAGCACTGCCATGAAGCTGAGAGCTGCATTGCAAAGCTGAGGTTAGACAATCCTGGACATTAAAATCTTTCTCCTGGCATTCTCCTGTTTACAGGACCAACCACCATGTTTGAGGCTTTACACCCTAAAATTGGAGATAAGTTCTTGTTCCTGGGGAAGGCCACATCAGTTTCCAGCATATGTCTGGAGAGAAGGCAGCAGATATAGACCTCTCTTAACAGCCCAGGTGTCCTGGGACTATAAAGCCATCAATTAAGACACTTGTGAAGCACTCCATCTTACTCTTCTCATGGCTGTCTCTTTCTACCATACTCCTGTTTTCTTCATTTGACACCAACCACTCCTCAGGTGTGGGACAGGTCCCTCATATTTATCACTTCAAGATGTTAAACTAACCTGAGGTGATTAAGGCAATCAGGGGAAATTAGCCACCACATAAGCTCCCACCTTCTAAGAACCACTCACTTCATTATCAAAGCTGCACTCTTTAGTACCTCTGATTACAGCTCCAGAGGGCTATTTGACCCAGGGTTCAAGTTTTGTTTTCTGCAAACTTTCTGCCTAAGCCTTTCCAAAACATGGTTCTATAAACTACATAACAAATAAAGCAATGCCTCTCAACCATTAAGAAACAAAGAACCATCTTTATAATTAATTACTTGATTCTCATTACTAGTAATCCTCAGAGCAGCCCTCACACCAGTGCAGAAGTCTACTGCAGTCTGAAAAGCAGTAATAACAGCATTGACTAATTTTGAGTAAAAATACATCAGTATATTTAACCCCTGAATCAACCTACTATTGCTGGAGCACCTTTGCCTGCAGGAGTCAAACACATTCAGTTTTTTTTTAAAAAAAGAAGCCCTTGGCTTTTCTGAAGTAGTCAGAGAGCAGCCATCTGTATGATCTGTAACTGGACTACCCAAGCAGCAATAGAAAAATATTTTTCCACTTCCATGGGTAGAGGCGAGTTGACCCTGGCTGGACACCACATGGCCACCAAAGCCACTCTATCACTACCTTTGGAGAGAAAATATAACGAAAGGCTCATGGGTTGAGATAAGGACAGGGAGAGCTCACTCACCAATTAATAGCATGGGCAAAACAGACTCAGCTTGGGGAAACTAACTTATTGCCAATCAAACCAGAGTAGGATAATGAAAAATAAACCCAAATTTTAAAGCATCTTCCCCCCACCCCTCCCTTCTTCTTGGGTTTAATTTTATTCCCAATTTCCTCTCCCTCAAAACAGTGCAGGGGAACAGGGAATGGGGGTTGCAACCAGTTCAGCACATGTCTCTGCCACTCCTTCCT
>NW_008673315.1:4228-18613 GCF_000695815.1 Acanthisitta chloris
GTCCCACCCCCCAGAGGAGACAGTTCTCCACCAACTTCTCCAATATGAATCTTCCCCACAGGCTGCAGTTCTTCATGAACTCCTCCAGCATGGGTCCCTTCCAGAGGGAACAGTCCCTCAGGAACAGACTGTTCCAGCATGGGTCCCCCATGGGGTCACAAGTCCTGCCAGAAAGGACTCCAGCGTGGGCTTCTCTCTCCATGGGTCTGCAGGTCCCGCCAAGAGCCTGTTCCAGCGCAGGTTTCCTACAGGGTCACAGCTTCCTTCAGGTATCCACCTGCTCCAGCATGAGGTACTCCATGGGCTGCGGGTGGGTATTTGCTCCACCATGAACCTCCATGGGCTGCAGGGGGACAGCCTGCCCCACCACGGTCTGCACCACAGGCTGCAGGGGAATCTGCTTCAGCACCTGGAGCATCTGCTCCTCCTCCTTCTTCACTGACCTTGGGCATCTGCAGGGATGTTGCTCTCACATAATTCTCTATGGCTGCACCTTGCTCTTGTGCAGCAGCTTTTTGCCCTCCTTAACTCTGTTATCCCAGAGGTGCCGCTTGGCCTCTGCCAGCATCAGGTCCATCTTGGAGCCACTGACACTGGCTCTATTGGAAACAGAGGAAGCTTCTAGCAGCTTCTTTCAGAAGCCAACCCTGTAGCCTGCCCACTACACCAAAACCTGGCCACAGCAACCCAGCAGAGCAATATATACTCCCACTAGCAGGGCACATGTACAGATTTAGGACTGTGTGCTTTCTTTTACTTGAAACTGTGAGCAGCATTGGCTCCACAGAAGTTTTCTGCAACAGACTCACTTTTATGTTCCAACACTACAAACACAACACACCCAAATGTTTAGCATTTTTTTCCCTTTTTTTTCCCCTCTACTCTCTTTAGCCAAGTTCAGGCATTATAATCCCAGTGAGCACATTCCACTGTATAACACCTAACAGCCATATTTTCTGTCTGTTCAAGGCTTCAGGAACAGACAAACCAACAGCTAAGTCTTTAGGAAGGTGCTTTAAAAGACTATGAACGATTCCTAAGAAGCACGAAGCAGCATTTTTTAAATCCAGGGGGAAAAAAAAAAAGTCTTGGACATGGCTCAAGGCTTGATGAAACACAGGACAGTGGGTGCTAGAGAATAGGGGCTGGGCTTGAACTAGCCCTTCCCAATCATTTGCCTCAACACTTGTGCCTCAGTTTCCCCATCTCTAAAGCCAGGATAACCCTTTCTTGACAAGGTAGACCAAGACACTCACAGAGATGCTATTTAACTACTACCCACTCTGAGAACAGCCTAGACATTGATCCCAATGACAACCTCTCTGAATTCACCTATGCACATGAACCTGCATCAGCATTAGTAAAATCTTTTATCCTGAAATAATTACTGTAGTTTGTTGTTTGGCTGGTTGGGTTTTTTCTTGAAGAACTTGGATAACAAGCAGCCTAACTTTAACAAAACAAAAAACAAACAATGCACAAGGCTTTTTTTCTTATAAACAACTTTAAAAGGCAGTAATAATTCAGCCACCTTTCAATTAATGTTTCATTTATTTCAAGTGTTTCAGCTCAGACTGCTTAGCTGTAATTATAGCTGCCTGTCTCACACCTCTGTGCCTGGATACTACACACCCTTTAAACCTTTCTAAGAAAGAGGGAGGGGAGTATCAGCACTCCACCACTGCCACCAACAAAGTAGCTACAGCATAAACCGGGACTCAATAGCCTGCTGACAGTGTTATCAACACTACATAAAGTGGTACCAAGTTTTAAATAAAATGGTACTGTAATGTGGTGGGAGATGCTTATACCAAGATTCAGTTAAAACATAATTTGTAGAGGATGAAACAATAACTTCACCCAAAGCCATTTCCAGATCCAGTTCACCATGCATAAACCCTTGTCCTAGCAAATGAGGCCCAGGCACTGGCCTTTCCACCACCTGGCAGTAATGGCAAAGCCATACATAAGATACGAATCAACTGTTTTGCCTTTGCACAAGATCTCATTTCTATATGGCCATTTGTCTCCATAAGCAGCAAATAAACAGAGGTGACAAAACCATCAATACCTCTGCTTATGCAGCCCAGTCAGAATCAGCAATTCTTCTTAAGAATACACAATACACACTGAAAAACACAACAGACCAACTTCAATCATATACTTGGTTATGCTGTTTCAGTGCCCCTGTGGGAGACATTCAAACAGGAAATAACCTGTCTCATTTTACCACAGAAGCTCAAACCCTTGTGAAAACTGACTTCTGTATTTAGCTCCCCCCTCTTGCCCAACATCCAAATGAGCCACCACTCTAAAGCTGCCACAGAAGTCCAGGATCACCAAAGACAGAGCCTTGCTGGCAGCAGTGGTAAGTGCTACACACGGATGGCTCTTCCACTGCACACCTTGCAAAGCCACTCCATAGGAACCAGAGTAGAAGGTGAAGCAGTGAACTATTACATTCAGAGGAACGTGGCTAAAAAGACAAGCCACAGGATTTCAATCCTGCCTGCAGACTAGAAGAGCAGGGCATTTCACTATTATAGTAAATATTTATCAGGGTTGCTCTGGAACTGCGTAGCTCACATTCCATCTTTTGCCACAGACCGAAGCAAGTGTTTGCTGCGGCAAGTCCATTCCTGCGTCAATACTCAGGGACTCCAAACAGGAAAGAGAAAACCCCTTGTCAAGACAATTCTTAGAAATTTGACAAACCTATCAGCATCCTCAGTGTTGCCTGGATCCAGGCACCAGCTCTTCACTCCAACACAGAATCTTCATCCAAGGCAGCTTCATGCCATTTACCAGCAGCACCTAGGAGCAGGGCACTCACACAGCCCGTGAGGTGGACAAGATACACCTAATCACTACCAGCAGTCCACAGAATGTACAAAGTCAGGGAGAAGTTCCAAAATAAGAAGGACACTACTGCATTTTTAATAGTTTATTAACACTTCAACTTTTAATAACTTTGAAGAAGGCCTGAAAGATAAGTTTTGCTTATTGACTTTGTCTTTTCCCCTTTGGCAAAATGTCACCTTTCAACTCCTCCCTCCACCCTCCCTCCACCCAGGAGGATAATGAAGTTCCAAGCTAGTGTTTGGTTGCTTTTTATAAGTAAATTGGCTTCAAACATAGCAGCAGAAACATGCAAGCCTGGGCAATAGTGTTTGTCAACAGCTTTTAAAGAATGTCAACAGCTTTTAAAATGCACAAATAACTTGTGCATTGATACAAATAACTTTTTCTTAAATGAACTTTATATATATATATTTTAAGTGGGTTAAATTTGGTGTCCAGACTTACTACAGAAGCACTATCTTCTAGTTAACTAGGCTTTTGTTCTTCCCCCTGAACCACCATACTACTCTTTTTTAAAGTGCTATATTCATAAAAACTTTAAAATACTACTTAGATACCGTATACTTGTTCTAGCTTGCCCTTTTGAGAAAACAGAAGAGCAACCTGCAAGGTGTATTTGACTGAAGTTAGGCATTCACCCTCACATGACTTTATGGGCATCATCATCTGCTCGTATCACTAGGAGCAGTGGAGAGACTGTATTTCCCTGTGCTTACATACACGAGTAAGCAGGCAGACAAAGCAAGAAGTTCTAACCATTTCAGGAACAAAGACAAACAATTTAATCCATATTACATAATTCACTGAATACAGTTGATCTCATCCAAAGTGACTCCTGAGAGCAAAATAGTTTTAGCATTACATTTTATATACAGCTATGAAGGGATTACGGGAAACCAAGACAGTCTCCTTACACCATTGCTAAGTACACTGGTTACGAGACCGCTGTACACTTCCACTCTGAAGACATTATTTAAATCGTGACCAGGTTTTACCACCATTTTGTTATTTATGAAAAAAGAATTAGTTCATTCTGATTATCATCATTTTTACCTTATTTCTGCTGCCAAATGTCAAAACTTGAGTCAGCTGCATTGAGCAGTGACTTCTTTTTCTGCTTTAAAGTCCTCTAAGTGCTAGCACCCTTGAAAACCTTTGTACACCATGCTGTAATAATTTTAAGATCTTCCAGAGAGTTTTGTTTGGTTTTTCTCCCTTCAGCGCAGGAATGACTGCTCTGTCTGAAGCAAACTACATCCTGCACAATATTGCTTTCGTCATTTTCCACGTAATCAGTTTGGAACAGGCTATGAAAGTCTGATGTGGCAATGTTCTGTTAGAGAAAAAAATCAGGACAATTATATCATTCTGAACCAGCGGAACCAAAATAATCAAGACCTTAACATAGGTTTTTTTCCAGTCACTGGGATGGAAGGAGACTTGAATTCAGACACTGGAACAAGTAATTGGAAACATCAGTGCTTGCATGCTTAAGTGAAAAGATAAGCAGTATTTGCATTTTCTCCATCATCTTCCTTGTACATGTGCAAGATTTTATAAAAAAGTTTACCACAGAGAGCAATGACAGAATATGATGTAATTATTGTTTCCTTTAAAAAAAAAAAAAAGCACTAGAAATCAAAGGCAACCAAGATAACGTACATCTTTCCCAGAACATTTTTTCTCAGCTACATAAGGTGTGCATATACCAAGGTCTAACACACTTAGCTGCACCACATCAAGTCAAGTTGTCCAAGAGCATACACAATTTTGCTTACAGGAGTATACCCCTTCCACAATTTTTCAAGTTTACAAGTTATCCCCTGTATTGGATTATGCTTACTCAGAAGTACAGATAATGTTTTGTTTCAATACTATTGTTTGTTTTTTATGACATATTCAGAGATGAGGCAAGACATAAGATTAAGTGCAGGGAAGTATTTCAGACCCCAAAAATGCATTCTTTACAACTCGGTTATACATGGTTAACACAGGTAGCTCTGCCAAGAGTTGCATAAAAATGATTTTCATTTCCCAAAGGTGAGCAACTGAGGCTCACTCAGCAAATATCAACTCTTCTGCATCATGGAATTCACTATGGGTGTCTGATTGATTTAACTTGCATTTCCAAGTATCTGCTAAAACAGAACTACAAACCAAGTAAGTTAGTACATGTAAATTAAGTACCCTTAAGAAATCAAAGAATAAGATTGCCTCCTGGAAGACACCCAGAAGATCCAAAGATGGAACAGAAGGTTGATTATTACACTCCTGCACAATCCAAGCAAATTGTTAATATACTGAAAACATTCATGTCTGGTATTTGTACCTGCTGGATATCCAAATTATTCTGTCCCAAAACAAGTTTGATCACCATCCTCCCTGTAGCTGAAAGCAGCCAGAAAACTGCTCATTTTTTTAAACAAATGGAATGGAAACCTTTTTTTTTTTGTTCTTTCCCAAGCTTCAATTACAACAGTCTAAGCCAGAGACTTAAGCAAATAAACTTCAAAATTGCCATTTGTTACAAGTAGCAAATTACCATGAACAATGAACTTGTTAAGAATCCCTTCTAAAAGTACGACACACACAAACAGGCTACCCAGCAGAAAAATCTGTTAACAATTTTATTTCTTTTGTCATGTTAAATATTATGGGACAGGATTGTAAGGATGAAGAACTCTCAACAATGCCTCACAAGGAATAAGAAAGAAATTCTGCCATAATATTAGCAAAGTAAGGTAAGGAGAAAATTTACACAGTAAGAGGCACCATTTCCCCCAGAATACCTCTTGTCATATTCCTGATTGAGTGGGATTAGCAATCTAATAAATCATTTGTCAAGAGGTAACAGCAACAGATAAAATTTTAAAGGATTATTAAAATAACATTTACAAGACTCTGAACAATTTTTGAATTCTTATTAAAACCACAGAAAGAAAGAACAATTCTTTATTTATGAATTTTCATAAAGGACTGACTGTGCAACTGATACCTGCTATTGATGACTTAATGTACAATTTTGTCCAGTAGCCGAACAGTTTGTCGTTTCGGATTGTGTTTTCTAACCGTGTGAGATCATTAAAGGCAAAGCCTGTTACGATGCTGTACACAAAAACGGCCGCTGGGGCCATACTACCCATGATGTGGTAGGTAAACACCTTTTTCTGGCCAAGAGGAAAAAAAAAAAAACAGAAAAAAAAAAGAAGCTGCAGTTTTGCATGCTTCTCTCACTCATCCTTTCTACAAGATGAACTTCCCTAGAAAGAATCCAATGAAAATGGCTGCAATTACAACAAGAAGTGAAGGAAGAGAATGGGAGCCATTATCTCTGAGGGCCAAAGCTGTGGGTGATCCAGATTTATCCGAGTGCGCTACCTTTCTGAGCCTCAAGCCTTCATCCTGAGGGGGAGAAAAAACACAGATGGAAAAATAATATAAATACATCTTCTTTACCATAGTAAAAACTGAACTCAAAAGGCCAAACTTACTGGTGAATATTTAAATAAAGTTAAAACCAAACCCAACACACATCACACCACACCAAAATCCAAAACACGGACACAGAAAACCACAGTATTTCAAGTAAGGACAGGTAATCCACTGGTATGTCTCTCCATGCTCTGGTTTCAAAGATTCTGCAAATCTTGCTAGGCACAATGAAGCATCCTGCTTTTACTCGCTATGTGTCAAAATTAAATAGCAGTAATTCCTTACTGTTAACGAGAAACACCTGCTTTGTGTAGTGTCAATGTCATCAGAACTACAGGTGTGGAGACATCATTATTTCATGGCTCTTTAAAAGGCTACCATGGACAATTAAACTGTCAGAACTGTTCTGAAAGCAAATATAAAGTCACATAAAGTCATGTATTGACTTTATTGTCATGTATTGATTTTATGTAAGGGTGTCATTTCAGTAACTGAAATGACACCCTTACATAAAGGTACTGGAAAGTAGTGTTTACTTACCTCCTCTGGCCAAACAATTGTTTTTGTTTACTAGCAATTTGTAATACAAAATGTTACTGCTTTGGATCTCATTTACTCATTCTTAATTAATAATAATGCACTTGTAATAAAAGCTACTAATTTGCTATCTTCAATTTAGACTTAAAGTAACTAAGACCACCCCACATAGGACTATTTCATTTATCAAGAAAATTACATAGCTTCAGTGTCTCATCCATGACAATATTAAAGCCTCCCTCACTGAGAAGTTCAAAATGCACAGAAAAATCATATTACACATCACTCCTGACATTCTAACAGTTTTATCTACTTGTTGGAATACACATCTTTTGGCCTAATTACAGACCTTTCAATCAAGAAGATTAAAGCCACTTCAATATAAACGTGGAAGCAGAACTTACTCTCAGGTGCCGATTTTCATCTGTCAGCTTCATAATCTCTGCTTGAAGTCTTTTGCACTCCTCCACTAGCTTCCTTGTTTCAGTATCATTAAGTGAAACACTATGTGGTTTTGGCATCGGTCCATCCTGCTTAGATGTATTCAGTACTGGGGCGGATTTGCTTGCATCTATGTCATTCTACAAATATTAAAAATTACTTGAGAATTTTACTTACCTAGAGAAAAATCACCCACAGCTTAAAACTGAAACAATAAAGCTACAATTATAGTACAATGAAGTCTATATTTACAGTAATCTGAACAGACACTTCTGTTAGCAGTTCAATTCTGATTAGCTCAAATACAAAAAAGCAAGAGAAGATTGCACTGTTTACACTTGGTACTACATGCTACTGAGATACAAATAAATACTTTAGTTGCTTAACACTGACCCAGCAGGCATTCAAAAGAGGGCATAAAATACACCAAACAGCATTTGAACTTGAAGGGAAAAAATAAAAGGAAGAAACTAATCCTGCAATAGTAAGAAACAAAATAAAGCAAAACCAAAACAGGTCATGTCATGAACTCCTACAAAGTATGTACGATACAAATGTCTTACACTTATAGCACCTTCTAGTGAAAGAAAATAAAGTATTGCACAAACATGAAATTTATGTCTCACAGCATCTGAAATACACATTACTAATTTTGAACACTTGTGAAAAGTCACATAAAAAGCTGTGAAAAAACAACAACAAAAAAAAAATTTAAAAATCTGGTTCCCACAGCCCTGCTCAAAATCATAGAATGCTTTGGGTTGGACGGGACCTTAAAGATCATCTGGTTCCAACCCACCTGACATGGGCAGGGACACCTTTCACTAGATCAGGTTGCTCAGGGCCCCATCTAATCTGGCCTTAAACATCTTCAGGGACAGGGAGTCCACAGCTTCTCTGGGCAACCTGTTCCAGTCCCTCACTTCCTTCTGAGTAAAGAATTTCCTCCAAACAACTAATCCAGATCTCTCCTCTTTTAGCTTAAAACTGTTCCCTTTTGTTCTATCACTAGCTGCCTGTGTTGAAAGTCACTCTCCCTCTTTTATAAAAGCTTCCTTCAGGTACTAGAAGGTCACAATGAGGTGTCCCTGGAGCTTTTCTTCTCCAGGCTGAACAACCCCAACTCTCTCAGCCTGTCTCCCTAGGAGAGATGCTCCAGCCTTCTGATCATCTTTGTGGCTCTCCTCTGGACCCACTCTAACAGGTCCACATCTTTCTTGTGCTGCGGACCATGGAGCTGGACTCAGTGCTGCAGGTGGGGTCTCCTGAGGGCAGAGTAGAGGGAGGAAGAATCACCTCCCTCAACCTGCTGGCCACGTTTCTTGCCATGCAGCCCAGGATGTGGTTGGCTTTCTGGGCTGCGAGCACACACTGCAGACTCATATCTAGCTTTTCATCCACAAGAACCCCAAAAATATGGGAAGTCTGACTGTCAGTGAAGACAGGCAGAGAACTCATTGAGTACCTCAGCCTTATCTATATCTATTGCCACCAGTTTTCCATTCTTATTTATCAAGGAGGATTCACTCTCCTTGGCCTTTCTTTTCTGACCTATGTACTTACAGAATCCCTTCTTGTTACTCTTCACATCACTTGTCAAGTCCTGTTCCATCTGTACCTTATGTTTTCCTGACCTCATCCCTACACATCCAAACCATATCTCTGTACTTCCCAAGTCACATGTCCCTGCTTCCATTAGCTGTGCATTGCCTGCTTACTCCTCAATGTGAGGCGTAGATCCTTGCTCAGCCATGCTTATTTCTGTGCCGGTTTCTGGTTTAAGGCTACTTGCCTTCCAAATGGCCTTAATGGGGTCTAAAGCCTCTTAAGAGTGGCCTTAAAGAGCAGAGTCAGCTCCTCTGTCCCTAGGGACCGTTTCCCAGGGGACCTCATCCACTAATTCTTGCAACAGCTGGAAGTTTGTTCTGAATTTCAGGGTCCTGACTTTGCCCTTTGCCAGGTCTGTGTTCCTTGAGATCACAAACTAAACCAGGGCAAGGTCACTACAGTCCAGGCTGCCTCCAATCTTAACCTCTTTAATGAGCACACCCACACTGGTGAGCACAAGGTCCAGCAATGCTTCTCCCAGTTGGTTTGTCTACTACCTGGACCAGGACAGGGAGTTGTGCTTGTCATTTCCTGGACCGCTTAACTGAGTAGTATTGGTTAGGCATTGGAGTAAGTCTCCCAGGGAGGTGGTGGAGTCACCATCTCTGGAAGTGTTCAAGAGTTGAACACGTGAAGGCATCACATTAAAGTAAATACAAAAGGAGGTGGTTTTGTATAACCCACTACACATTTAGATGTATTTAGACAAATAAATGCCTTGATAATAAATGCTTAAATTTTACAGTTTTAGCATTTAACACACACTTGGAAAGCTAACACCTGAATAAAAGGATAGAAGGCTGCATCCCATAAATTATCCTTTGCAAAAAAAAAAAACAACCACCCAAACAAAGCCAGAACACAAAAAAGCAATCCCTTCTCCCCCACAAAAAAGCCCACACAAAACACTATACTGAGATTGCATCTGAAAAACACCTTTACATTACAGTTCAAAAACTGAATTAAAAGAATGGTTGCAAAGACAGCTACTGGCCTCCACTGAGCTCTTTTATGCATATAAGTAACAAGGTGGTTTTCACAGGCATAGATTCATGCCACTTCCCCCTAACATGCTTTACAGACTACTGTAGAAACTGGACAACACTAAAAAAACTAGTCAAGGCCATGCAGGGAGTAAGGTTGCTAACAGAAATCCTACTTTAGTACTCTAATTCACAATGTTAAAAGAAGCACCAAAAACAAGAACCACCACACAAAAAAAAAATTAAAACCACACAACCAAAAAATTCCAAGCCAAACAACCCAGAATACACAGTACATGGACTTCATAAATTAGAATTTCAAGTATGAGAGTTAAAAAAATATGTTAATGCATAAGAATTTAGTCATATCTGCAAAAATTCTAGGTAACTGACTATTATTCCAAATACTAGGCAACACAAAACAGACATCTTCAGTCTATATACAATTAAGCTGTCAGCTCCTACACAACTGGAATAGATCTTTGTCTGAAGCTGAGAGAATGAAAGAGGTAATGAGATTTTTTTGTCTGATTATTTGTCTTTACCACTACCTTATAAAAATGCATTTAGAATTCCCAAAGCATGCATTAATTCCTAATCAGTACTTCCTTCTCTAATTCAACTGAATTAGAAACAGCATTTTTTAAACTGAAAAGCATTTAATACTTTCAAAAGAAAACAATGCAATTTGCTTTCCACTGTATGCAGTATTGAAGATTCTTTTTTTTGTTTTCATCTGAGAGCAATGAAATGCTAAAGCAAATCAATAATAAAAATAACAAAAGCGTAATAATTTTTGGCACTGGTCTTCATGGCTGGAGTTTTTTAAGACATGGCAGGGCAGGGTGCTCCCTTCTGGACAAAAGGCTGGACCAGATGGTATTTCAAGGTCCCTTTAAACCTGAGCTGTTCTATGATTCTCTGAATCCTTAAAAAGCTATATACTGAACAGCCCTGCTGTCTAATTTAGTACAAATTCCTTCAGTCCATTTAATCATTAAATCAAATAGACTTTAAAAAGCTCAAATATCCATGAGATCTTACCAGTCAGTGCATGACAGTTTCTTACTCCTTACTTACCAGTTTATCATTTTCGTTGGGCATTTCAAACACACATCTCAATTTGGAGTCCATTAACTCATCAGGTTTTGCTTCTTTCCACTAAGACAACAATTAATACAGTTACTTTACATGCCAGACCCATGCAAACATCTGAACAGTTCATTAGCTTGCTCTCAGAACTTGCCTCCTACAGCCAAATACTGTCCTTAACCCTAGCTGCAATTTTCAGCCTTGCTTCTGAACAATAACTTCTGTTCACATTGACTACTGTGAGGTAAAAGCTAGAAATGGTTATTCAAGTCTGGAAATTAAAAAGAGTAAATTGAATGCAAGGATGATCCATCAGAGGTTTGTAAGGCATAGGAAGAGGATAATCCAGTGGTTTCTTTAACACAAAATGAGAATCATGTATCATCAAAGCCAGTTTAAGAAGAAATTTCTAGCCCGATTATGCCTCAGTTAATGTACTCCTTATATGACATCTTCGAAGCACCAGTTTTAAGAAAAAGATTGAAAGGCACCTTTTAGTGACTCTGTATTTGTTCCAGAGTAAATTTCTTTAGTTCTCTGTATTTTATACATTTAACCACTTCCTCCTTTTACTGCATAATACATAACAATTTAAATAACTGAAATATCCTGGAATCTCTCTGCTCAACTGACAATTAACATTCAAAGCACACACTTCATGTAGTTGTCTTAAATCTTTAGGCTCAGAGACTGATCTGAAGTCTGCAGCAATTTTTCTAATAGGTACTCCACAGTTACCTTAGAATTGTAGGTCTTACAGACTCGAATATTCAGGTTTTTCAAAACATCCATCCTATTATTTTTTCCTTCTTTTTCTCCCCTCCAGTGACATTAGAGTTGTGCAGTAACTTGCAACTACAATTACCGATTTTCTGCAAGATCTGTTTCTCAGTATTCTATCCTTAGCACACTAAGAAAGCAGTTCTTTGAAAGGCATTTCTAAAGCTGATTTTTATATCCTCACCAAATTGTTACGCTTCACTTACCACACATAACCAAGAGCTATGAGAGCATATTAAGAAAAACTAAACCAGACCAACAAGGAAGACAGATACTAACTTTCTAGCTGGCATGTGTCAAAAGCTTAACAAAATCTAGCCAGTCTTCCACTATTTCCAGTGAGGGAAGAGAAATGCCACAGTAGTCTTCGCCCTCAATAAACGGACAGAGCCTCAACCCGAAAAGGTCTAGTGGACTTCAGTGATTTATCCTTTGTTTCCTCACATTTATCCTTCATTTCCCCTCTCCTTCTCTGCCTTGAGTGAACATTGAATATATTTGTGTAAACCCAGGCATTCCTTAGAACAGCACTCTCTACCGACAGAAGCCTGTGCATCACCTCCCTCTACCTTAAAATACATAATTATGGGAGTCCACATAACCCTAAAAGGCACATTCTGACTACTGTAGGCTTCATTCTCCTTGCTGCCAGCCTGTAACATCAGAAACAGGTGACCTTTCTTCTGAACCAACAAGGACAAACCTACACATCCCTTCCTTCTGGATCCTTCCTCAGACCAACCCTGCCTCAAAACTAAATCTACATGTTCAATTGAAACAAAAACTAAATCTGTCACTTGTGCTGTGTTTAGCCACTTGGTATCTTGCAGAGAGACAGGTATTAAGTCTTGCAAATGTTTTAATTCATTATAATCCCATTTAACATTTCACTTGAACACTTTTCCTACCAAATGTGCCTGTTTCATACAGCTTCAGGCTTCTTGTTTAAATATATTCTCGATTTCCTCAAATACAATCTGTTTACTCCCTTCAAATTAGCTGCATATAGGGTACAATATGCCCATATTTTAAATACTGAACTGACCTCACCTTAGATTCACTACTATTTCCATTCAATCAGTTCAATAGGCAAGTTCCAAGAACTGACCTTGTAATTCATATTAAAAACCCTGAATCACATACCAGCTCATACTTGTTCAGAGAAAACCCATTTCTTCTTCAAAAATAAACTGCAAAAACATGAATCATTTACAGTCCAGTCTGAATTTTCAAGGAAGACAAAAAAAACCAAAACAAGTCATTTTACTCCAATTTTACTTACCACTGCCTCCATATCTGAAATATTTGGTGGTGCATAGGTTGTTTGTACCATAAACTTGTGTTTACTCTTCTCATTTGGGTCATAGTCAAAAGGCTGCAGCATTACTGTTCCAAAGAAAGAATAAAGCATAAAACAGTGATTCTTCAGCTAATCACAAGCACGCTATCCACTTAAGATTTGTTCTTCTCTGAACAGACACTGAAAGTTAAAATGCAAATGCAGCACTGAAAACAGACACACACTACAGGAATAAGTACTGGGAGGTCAGTCTAGTGTAGCTGACACGATTGTTTCTGTATTACTACAGCTAAAAGACAATTCATATACAAATATGAACAAACAGATCCTGTATGAGAAACAAAAAATTCTGTATCTAAATATGTGTGTGTGGATCCACACTTGCAACTTGGCCTACCAGAGGATGAGGACTCAGAGGGAACAGGAAAGATCAATTACTCAGCAGTGTACAGACACTTGTCTTCCACAGAATGGGAATTCCAGTTCAGTGTATCTTTATACAAAATTAAAAAAGAACCTGAAGCAGTTTCAGAAGATTATTTTTTTTAAAAAAATGACATTTATGGAGTCCCATCCCAGGTATCTGTATATGTACCTATTTTACAGCAACAAAAAAGCTCCAGCAGACTTACAGATACAGCTAGAAAAACACAAAAGCAGAAGGAAAAACGGTAACAAGAAACAGTAACAAGCTGTGAAGGAAGAACAGCAACATGCTATATTATGAAAAGAAAAACCAACAACTAGCAATACATGATATGTGATAACAATTAATTTAGGGCAGCATGGTAAAGAGAAACAAATCTTAACAAATGAGTATTTTTGAAAAAAACCAAACAAATAAACATGGCTGGAGAAGGTCACTGAGTGATTCACAATTGAATGATAAAAAAAATGCCCATGGACTTCCTTAAACTGACTGTCAAATCACATCTCCAGAAATGAATTTTAAGAGCTGGCTTGACTCTGAATCAGCACGATGTTTGCAAACAGAGAAGAACTGGTGGGAGTTGTGGTGATTGGAGGCCGTTTGGGCACAGCGACCATGAAATTGCAGTGTTTTCGATACTCAGGGATGCAAGAAGGGCCATCAATAAAACTTCTACCCTGGACTTCCGAGGAGTAGACTTTGGCCTGCTCAAAAGTCTGGTTCAAAGTGTACCCTGGGAAACAGCCCTTGGACAAAAATGGGTCCAGGAGGGATGGACATGCTTCAAGAAGGAAGTATTGGAGGCGCAGGAGCAGCTGTTCCGGTGTGCCGTGAGTCGGGGGGGAAGGCGGCCGGCCTGGCTGAACAGGGACACTTTGCAGGAAATGACGAAGAAAAAAGAGTTTACCAACTCTGGAAAA
>NW_008673316.1:0-14090 GCF_000695815.1 Acanthisitta chloris
TGATGACCTTGGAGGTCTTTTCTAACCCTATTGATTCTATGTTTTTATGATTTGTACATGAATCTATCACTGCCCTGCACTGGGTGTTCCCTCAGCCAGTGCAGTGAGTAATGTGGCTGTTACTAGCTGGATTCCTAGATCCCGTTTTTCCAGGATTTCCGAGTCTCCCCATGCATACCACAGCTCCTTAGCATCCTGCAGCTTGCTGTGTCCTTGGACAGTGACTCTGAAGAGGAGTTGCCTGCAGAAGTGCTGTCACCCATGTATGACAGCTCCGGGCAGGAGGATGTGACTAACTCAGTGGGAAATTCTTGGTGCACTCATGTAATTCCTGCAAAATGAGATTTACTTTTTTTACCCAGCAGTCAAGCCCCATAGCAGCTGAAATGGAGTGAGTGTGTGCTGTAGTGTCCTTATTACACTGCCAGCGACTCTCAGGGACAAAAATGTGGTCCACAAGGAGTCGTCGTACAAGCTGTGAGCACAGGAACAGGATTTGGGGCACTCTTGGGATAGGCCTGGTGTCCCAGGTCTTTCGCTGTGGTCTTTGAACACAAAGCCACTTCAGTTCTCTCGTGTGGGTACAGTATAAATAGAACTGAGGCAGCAGCTTGGTTATGGTCACAGAAGGGAGGTGTAGCAGTGGTGAGGCAGCCGTGGTTTCCATCTCTGGGAGAGGATGCAGTGTTGTAGGGGTTAGTAGAGGTGGCTGTCACATCTTTCAGGAAGCTTCTCAGCTGGGCATAGCCTGGTGTGAAAGCAGTTGTTAACACCAGGAGCAGGTTTATCCCAAGTTCTTTTCAAAGAGGAAGGAGGTGGATTTTTTGAGAGAAGGAGGTTGTGGCTGAACAGTTTCAGCAGTGTGAGCAGAAAAGGAAAGATGAGCAGGACTGGCACTTAGTGATGAAAATAGAGATGGCTGAATGGATAAAATCTGCTGTCATTAATTACAGCTGGACTTGTCCTTTGGCATGTGTGTGGTCAGACCTGGAGTGTTCACTGGGCTGGAATGCCTCTGCTCTGGAGACAGGGAGAGCTGGGGGGTTCAGCCTGGGAGGGTTCTGAGGCATTGGTATAGAGAATCTGTGGCTGTTCCATTCCTTGGGAGTGTTCCAGGCCAGGTTGGACGGGGCTTGGAGCAACCTGGTCTAGTGGAAGGTGTCCCTGCCCATGCCAGTGGGTGCAACAAGATTATCTTCAATATCCCTTCCAACCCAAACCATTCTGGGATGGTTGTATGAATGAAGAAACCAAATTCTTCTACAAATAGGAAAACCTTTAGACCTTCAGTCTGGGGCCAGTCATCTCCCTATCAGCACTTTTATTTAAGTGGTTGGCAAGTTATCTCTCTGGGACAAGAGTGGAGCTGGGGCTTGCAGTGATGAGTAGCAGTGATTGATTGGCAGCAGAGATGAGTAGTAATGATAGAGAATGTAAAGGGCTAAGAATGATTATATCTGCATCTGTTGGAGACAAACTTCCTTGTATGATCAGCTACAATTGTCTTTGTCTCTCTTGGAGAGAGACAAGTGGTTGGCAAGTTATCTCTCTGGGACAAGAGTGGAGCTGGGGCTTGCAGTGATGAGTAGCAGTGATTGATTGGCAGCAGAGATGAGTAGTAATGATAGAGAATGTAAAGGGCTAAGAATGATTATATCTGCATCTGTTGGAGACAAACTTCCTTGTATGATCAGCTACAATTGTCTTTGTCTCTCTTGGAGAGAGACTATCTGCAAGGACCTGGAGGGACAGGGCAAGGGGGAATGGCTTCCCACTGACAGAGGGCAGGGATAGATGGGGTATTGGGAAGAAATTCTTACCTGTGAGGGTACTGAGGCACTGGCACAGGTTGCCCAGAGAAGCTGTGGTTGTTCATCCCTGGGGAGTGTTCAAGGCCAGGCCTGACACAGCTTGGAGCAACCTGGTCTACTGGAAGGTGTCCCTGCCCATGCAAAGGGTGTGGAACTGGATGAGCTTTAAGGTCCCTTCCAACCCAACCATTCTGGGATTCTATTATTTCACTTAGGGTGCTGAATTCTGCTCCAAATACATAAGATTTTGGGAACTGTCTTTTCCCCAGCACGAGCTGAATGTGGAGGAAAGCAGAGTGGCTTTGGGGGCTGAAGTGGTGGTTACGTGCAGGGAAGAGGTTCACCTCTTTTTGAACTGGGAGGAAAGCCACCACACTCCAAAACAAAAAGACAAATTAAGAAGGCCTTGAAAGACCTATTCTTTTCTTTTGGTGCCTTCCAACTCAGGAGCAGGTCAGACAGACTCTGGTTAAACCAGTGGTGAAGAAGTGTCTCTGACTCCTTGGCTTGTGACTGAACTCTCTCCCTGGCATCCGCAGAAAAAGCATCCTGTTCATTGGAAATGACTTAACATTTACTGTTTCCCCCTTGTTTCTGTGAAAGAGTTTCTTGTGGGGATCCCTAGTGGATAGTTACAATCTACTCAGAATGCAGTCTCTGTAAAAGGCAGGAAAAGAAAACACCCTTTATGATCAAAAACTGTATTTCATACAATGAAAACCCACCTTGTTGACTTTTACATTGAATGTATCAAAATTACTCATCCAAAATGAAGTTTCTGCCCTGTCCTGTAGGGAGAGGTGAGGGGGGAAACATGGAGCTCAATAAAACTGATTCCTTGGGCCTGTTTTCATAGTGGGACATACTCATGGAGTTAAAAGGAGCTGCAGAAACTACTAAATGCTTGATGGATGTTTGTACTGATTTGATTCATATTTTGAAAGCTGTTAATTAAAAAAAGGAAACAAAAGAGCAGCTATAAAAAAAATAAGCCAGTGCTGGTTCTAAAATTCTGGTGCTTTCTGGAGCCCTGTTGATAATTTCCCCCTTATTGATTAAAAAAGACAATTCCTGCGGTTGAATTCCTCAGGTGCTGAGTCCATGTTGTGTCCCACTCACACTGAAGTAATGGGAAAGGCAGACTTGTTCCCAGGAATTCAAAATAAACATTTCTCTTGGTGCCTTGTGGAAAACACAGAGGGAAGGAAGTGTGTTGGGCCTACCGAAGTGATCCAGCCTTTTATATGGGGATAATTTATTGGTTCTTGGGCTTTTGTGAAAGTAGAGTGCATTGAGGTGTACAGCCTAAGGGAATAGCCTGGAACAACTCGGATTTTGGCATTTTCCTTCAGCTTGGATATATCCTGTGAGATGTTTGTGCACAGCAAGCCAAAGTGGCATTCAGGCCTTGTACCACCCACGTTGTCTGGTGGAATAAACCATATGCCGTGGTTCTTTGGGATTTCAGAGAGTGTCCCACATAGATTTTCACCCATCACTGGAGCTATGTAACTGGAGACAAACAGTTATGGGTTTTTCTCCCCCTTAACTATGTATGATCAGTGATAGCTGGCAAAGCTTGAGTGTTTATGGTGACAGTTGTGAGCCCTGAGCTCAGCTTGGGCTGCAGGATGTGTAACGTGGCATCGTGGCTGCTCCGTCCCTGGGAGTGTTCCAAGCCAGACTGGATGGGGCTTGGAGCAACCTGGGCTACTGGAAGGTGTCCCTGCCCATGGCAGTGGGTGCAACAAGATTATCTTCAATATCCCTTCCAACCCAAACCATTCTGGGATGAATGAAGATGATGAATGAAGAAACCAAATTCTTCTACAAATAGGAAAACCTTTAGACCTTCAGTCTGGGGCCAGTCATCTCCCTATCAGCACTTTTATTTGAGTGGCTGGAAACTTATCTCTGTGGGACAAGAATGGAGCTAGGGCTTCCAGTGATTGCCAGCAGAGATGAGTAGTAATGATAGAGAAGGTAAAGGGTTAAGAATGATTATTTCTGCATCTGTTGGAGATAAACTGCCTTATATGATCAGCTACAATTGTCTTTGTCTCTCTTGGAGAGAGACTATTTACAAGGACCTGGAGTGACTGGAAAAGGGGGAATGGCTTCCCACTGACAGAGGGCAGGGTTAGATGGGATATTGGGAAGAAATTGTTCCCTATGAGAGTGCTGAGGCACTGGCACAGGTTGCCCAGAGAAGCTGTGGCTGCTCCATCCCTGGAAGTGTTCCAGGCCAGGTTGGATGGAGCTTGGAGTAACCTGGGCTGGTTGAAGATGACATACTTTCTGATTACAGCGCTAGCTTTTCAGCAATGAATTGAAGAATTATTGCCGGTGGTGATTCTCTGATCTGTGTAGCATGAGTGTTAATGAAATGAAGACAGAAAAGATGGTGATTTTTTTAACTTGTGTGAGTAGGGACAAAATGTGTTGGTTGAGCTACTGCACCTTCAAGTGTGGGGAAATTTTTCTTGGGAGCTTGAAATTTAAGTGCTTCTCCTTTAGAGAGAGACACTACAATACTCCTGCATTTTCTTGCGCCACTTTGATGTCACATAGTAAGTGTTTCCAAGCCACTTTGTATTTTTAAACAAGCCTGTTGATGTGCCTGGCTGAGTAGTATCGAGGAGATTTTTAGTCCAAATAGCATTTAACAGATTTTTTGTGGCATTATGTGTCAGTTCTTACAATGATGCTTGGCCTTGATGATCCTAAGGGTCTTTTCCAGTCTTAACGATTCTATGATTATGTGACTGACTTTAGATGGGAGAATATTTTATTCCAAAGAACTGAACCACACGAAGAACATGCTGGAATTCCAGGGGACACTAGAATTAGTTTTGAGTGTTTACTAATCCACTTTAAGGACTGATTCATCAAAACTGTTCCACAGTCCTTTATTTCCACTTCAGCTTTTCAAACAGCTGTTTCTTTTAGCGTGGAATATGTCAGATTGTGAGCTGGGTCTCTGTTTTATAGATATCCACAGAGATATATTCTGTATCTAAAGTGTACAATTCTGGTTTGATTCTTTACTCATTGGTGGGATTTTCACTTATTTTTTATTTTTTATTTTGGTGTAGCTGCTTGGCCTGGCTGGGTATCAGGGAGGTCATGCCAGCAGTACAGGAGCATAAATCAGAATCACAGAATCACTGAGGTTGGAAAAGACCCCCAAGGTCATCGAGTCCAACCTGTGACTGATCATCACCTTGACCAGAGCACCGAGTGCCATGTCCAGTTGTTTCTTGGACATGTCTAGGGATGGTGACTCTTACCACCTCCCTGTGCAGCCTGTTCCAATCCCTGACCACCCCTTCCATGGAGAAATTCCTCCTGATGTCCAACCTAAACCTCCCCGGGCACAGCTTGAGGCCCTTTCCTCTCATCCTGTCCCTCATTCCCTGGGAGCAGAGCCTGACCCCACCTGGCAGGGAGTTGTAGAGAAGTTTCTCTCTGAGCCTTCTTTTTTCCAGGCTGAGCCCCCACAGCTCTCTCAGCCACTCCTTGTATGACTTGTGCTCCAGACCCTACCCCAGCTCCATTCCTTTCTCTGGACACATTCCAGTACCTCAATGTCCTTCTTGTTATGAGGGACCCAAAACTGGACACAGCACTTGAGGTGGCTCATAAGTGCCACCTCAGAGTGACAGTTGCTGCTCTGGTCCTGTGGCCACACCGGTGCTGGTGCAAGCCAGGATGCCACTGGCCTTTTTGGCCACCTGGGCACACCTGGACTCATGTTCAGCCTCTGCCACCAGCAGTCCCAGGGCCTTTTCCACCCTGCACTTTCCAGCCATTCTGCCCCCAGCCTGAGCATTCCGTGGGATTGCTGTGACCCAAGGGCAGGACCCAGCACTTGGCCCCATCGAACCTCATACAGTGGCCGTGGCCCATGGATCCACCCTGTCCAGATCCCTCTGCAGAGCCTTCCTGCCCTCCAGCAGATCAGTACTCCCACCCAGTTTGGTGTTTTCTGCAAACCAACTGAGGGTGCATTCAATCCCCTCATTGAGATCATACATAAGGATGTCAAACAGGACTCGCCACAGTGATGAGCCTTGGGGAATGCCACCAGTGACTGGATGCCAACTGAATGTGCCACCATTCCTCACCTCTCTCTAGGCCATTGGCCAGTTCTTGACCCAGTGAGGAGTGCACCTCTCCAAGCCAAGGGCTGCCAATTTTCCCAGGAGAATGCTGTGGGAAACATCCCAAAACTTGGCATTTGGAAGCTAAAAATGAAGCATTCTTCATGTTTTCACACACCAGTCCTGAGATAATGGACTGGCTGATTCTTGTCCCTTCTGAGATAGTTGTGTTTGAAACAAATTCCTTATTTTTTGGCTGAGGCTTCTGATAAATAGATGTCGGGGAGTAAAGTGCTGAGGGTTTGGAGCACTTAGGAGAGGAAAAACAAAGTGATGGGTCTTCATCCTGGGAAGCTGTTGGATGTGATACAGCTCTGCTGATGAACTGAAGGTGATCGTCCTTATAGTTAACTTCCCAGTTACATGTGAAACAGTCTGATGCCATGGATGAAGCCTTCCCTGTGGCTTTGGTGGAGCACAGAGTGTAGCAAGGAGTAAAAAAACAGAGTTGGGCTGTAGAGAGGAGGGTTTTGAAACACAGTGAGATATCCTAAAGGATAGCAAACCCATGGATGACTGCAGAAAGTATCTAAACCGTGTGGTTTGTGTGCTGCAGTGCAGGGAACACCTGCTGCAGTGAGGGAGGTATAGGCCAAGCAAGGGGGAATGGGCGGGGGGGGTAAGTGTTGTTTTTAACAGCTTAGCCAACGCTTATGAAGTGACTTCAGAAGCAAAGGTCATGAGTTCGGCGGCATTTGTCACTTCAGCCCAGCTCCTAATTAAACAACTGGAACATAAACTCTCAGTAAACTCAGAAATCCCCCAGTTTCCCTGCACCACGTGTGTGGCAAAGCACAAGCATTAGACCGAAATAAAGCTCAAACTTTCAGATCTTTTTAGAAAGTATTTTTCTAAAATACATCTCTCTATGTCTCTGAGTTCATCAGGAAGCCAAAGGCTGCTGAAATGTGTTTGGCAGGAGGCCCTGCTGCCTCCAAAACCGCAGCTGAGCAAACAGCCCCAGCCCGCACAGGAAGCTTGGGCCAGTTGGGCAGGAGGGGACAGGGATGGTTCGGTGTCCCAGCACCAGAGGGGAGAATGGTGCTACCTCCACGTTCATGGTGCAGCTAGGAATTGTGCCTAGGAACTGGGGCACCCTGTGGTTGGAGAGGTAGAGAAAGGTCTTTCTAGTTTTCTGGCAATATGTTAAATCATAGAATCAGCTGGGTTGGAAAGGCCTAAATGAGTTTAAATAATCTGTACTTGAAGCTCTGTGTGCCTGGCTGTGGGACTCTGACCTGTAGGAGTGCTGGAAATAAAGAAAAATCATAGAATCAGCCAGGTTGGAAAAGACCTCCAAGATCATCAAGTCCAACCCTACTGTGGTTACTAGGCTGTGTCACTAAGTGCCACATCTAATCTCATCTTGAAAACCTCCAGGATGGTGAATCCAACACCTCCCTGGGCAGCACATTCCAATGGCTGATCACTCTCATCATAAAAAATCTCTTCCTATTATCTAACCTAAACCTCCCCTAGCAGAGCTTGAATCTGTGCCCTCTTGTCCTCCTGCTCGTTGCCTGGGAGAAGAGATCGACCCCACCTGACTCCAACCTCCTTTCAGGTAGTTGTAGAGGGTGATAAGGTCTCCCCTGAGCCTCCTCTTCTCCAGGCTAAGCATCCCCAGCTCCCTCAGCCTCTCCTCATGGCACTTGTGCTTGAGTCCCTTCACCAGCCTCGTTGCTCTTCTCTGGACCTGCTCCAGCACCTCAATATCCCTCCTGAACTGAGGGGCCCAGAACTGAGCACAGGATTCAAGGTGTGGCCTCACCAGTGCCGAGTGCAGGGGAAGAATCACTTCCGTTGTCCTGCTGTCCATGCTGTTCCTGATCCAGGCCAGATTGTTCTTTCTTGATAGGGGAGAAAAAGCCCAGTGGGCTTTTCTTTTAATGGTGATGGCTTTCCTGGAACAAGATGATGGCAGTGTATAGCAGTTGTGGCATCACTTGGAAAGATTGTGGCATCCTTCTGCTCTTTCCAACTTTGCCACTGCAGCAAACTCTCTCTGTATTTAACTTGCAGTAGCCAAGAGGCTTCAGGAGCTGCACCACAGAGACTGCTGGCTGCATATGAGGAAAGTAGCACAAGTCTGAATTATGTTGGAGCAGTGGACTTTATTGAGGCCACAGCTGCAGCCTGCAGGATTTTACAGCTGTTAACAGGAGTGCAAGGCAGGGAATAACCAATGTCTAGTTTAGCTGTGAAGTGCTGTTATTCAGAGCTAGAAAACCATATACAGAGAGTGCAGGGACAGAAGCATCTTGAAGCGAGTGAACTAGAGAACTAGGAGGATGCTGTGCCCTTCAGCATCCTCTTGAGCTCCCATGTAGCACCAAGATTTCCTGCTACTTTCAAAGCTTGCCCAGAGAAACTGTGGCTGCTTCATCCCTGGAGGTGTTCCAGGCCAGGTTGGATGGGGCTTGGAGCAACCTATTTTAGTGGAAGGTGTCTCTGCCCATGGCAGGGGGTGGAATGAGATGAACTCTAAGGTTCTTCCCAACCCAAACCATTCCATGATTCTACTCTTCCATTGCAGACTGTCATAAACACTTGTCCAGTTACTTCCCAGTTAGCAGTCTCCAAAACATTCTTCATTCAATGTGCAGCAACTGTTTTCCTTAGTTTTGATGCTTTCCTTATTCATCCTTTCTCTTAGGAGAAGCCAATTGTTTTGGAAGCGTCTAGGAAGAGAGAGAGAGTCTTGGTGGCCAAAGAAATCGAGAAGTTTCAGGTCTCCATTCAGGCTGTGTGCCAGAATGCCTTGATGCTTGGCAGGATTGTGGATTACATCCAGGAGGACATGGATGCCATGAAGAACGAGCTGCAGATGTGGCGTCGGAAGAACAGAGAGCACACCGAGGCTTTGCAGAGAGAGCAGAGGTGAGTGTGGGCAGGGACAGCTTGGCTTATCTCCCAAGGCAGATTTCTGGATTTGGGAGAGGGGAGAGTTTGACTTATTTTTCACAGCAAATTTGTCATCAGTCATTCCTGTGGTTTGGGGATTTCCAATTGGTTTTTTGAAGTGTTAAAGCCTTTTCAGCTCAACAGCAGAGATGCAAATGTTGATGTGACCTGAGAGACTTGATTTGTTTTCTTCTCACAAATATTTCAGGAGCAATGAGGGAAGAGCTTAGAAACAAAGTAGATTTTGAATCCAGACTAGGAGTGGATTCCTAAATCCCAGCCTGCTCTCTGTGCCATGAACTCAGCCTGTTCTGCAGTGGTGTGAATGACAGTTGTTGGAAGACAGTCTTTGGCCTCACGTGTCTGAGCTCTGTGTCTTTGGCCTCATGTGTCTCACTTCTGTCTTTGTGCTCCTTGAAAACACAGGTCTGTTCCACCTGTGTGTCCTCTGATCTAAATATGAAGTAGAGATCCATATTCTCAGAGTCACAGCCAACCCAGACATCTTTGCTGCTCCTTGAATCCCTATCTTTCATCCATTCAGAAGCATAGAGGTGGATTCTTAGCTGCGGTCTCTACAGTAGATAGCAACGTGCTAAATGTTGGACAAGGTTTCCTATGAGATCCCAGTCGGATCCATGCAGTGCTAAGGTATTTCCAGTTCTTCAGGAAAGAATTACAGAGCATCAGATGTGGATAAGGCAATGCTTCCCATATGTCCTGGGATTTGGATGCTTGTCCTTGTTTGCTTTGCCTCTGGGAAAGACAATTGCAGGATCCCAGCGGGTGAATGTCAGTGCAACTTGTAGCTCTGCTTTTAGTGCTTTCTGCTCCCGTGGTGGGAAGGAGGGGAAAGCTGAGGAATCTGGAGATGTGGACATGAGCTAATGAGCCCTCCAGTGAGTGGGTGATGCAGAATGACAGGAGCTGCTTCAGGCTGGCATTTCCCTGGCTGCTCAGCATTCCTGATGGTCAGCAGAGTTATGGAAAGGGGCACATATGTTTTCAAGCCATTGGCCTTGTTCACTTCAGATGTAACTTGTGGTTTATTAGCATAGGGTTTATTAGATCTCCTGTTAGTGTGGGATTGCCTGTCCCTGTCAGCAGCTAGTGATGGCTCAGGTGTTGTATCATAGGATCACAGGATAGTTTGGGTTGGAAGGACCTTAAAGCTCATCTCATCCCACCCCCTAGCTAGTGGGACACCTCCCACTAGCCCAGG
The DNA here is from genome assembly GCF_000695815.1 of Acanthisitta chloris. Classification (NCBI taxonomy): domain Eukaryota; kingdom Metazoa; phylum Chordata; class Aves; order Passeriformes; family Acanthisittidae; genus Acanthisitta; species Acanthisitta chloris. The sequence goes on from NW_008673316.1 coordinate 10,101, forward strand.
TTGCTCCAAGCCCCATCCAACCTGGCCTGGAACACTCCCAGGGATGAAGCGGCCACAGCTTCTCTGGTCCGTGTTTTAGAGTTTCAACAGAAAAATGAGATGAGCCAAGAAGTTGATTTTTTACAGTGGAATTGTGGGGGAATCTCTCCTGAACAATATTCTCTTCTGTCCATGTTATGAGCTTTGGTTTTGTGCTTCCTATTCGAAACTTTCCCTCAGGAAGATTGGATGGGGCTTGGAGCAACCTGGTCTGGTGGAAGGTGTCCCTGCCCATGGCAGGGGGTGGGACTGGATGAACTTTCAGGCACTTCCAGTCCAAAACAGTCTGAGATTCCATGATTCTATGGAATACTTTGCAGCCTTTCAGGTATTGAAATGTACTTTGTTGGAGGATGAAATAACCTGAAGCGGCAAAAAGTTTGCACTAACGTCATGCTCTTTGTGTCTCTCTCAGCATCACAGACAGTGCTGTAGAACCACTCAAAGCTGACCTGGCAGAGCTGGACCAGTTGATTAAAGATGAGCAGGACAAGATCTGTGCTGTAAAAGCAAATATTTTAAAGAATGAAGAAAAAATCCAGAGGATGGTTCTTAGTATAAACCTGTCTTCAAGAAGGTGAAGAGGGAAAAGAGAAAAGTAAAAAAGCCTTGGGACTGAGTGACATTCCTACCAAAAAAACCAAAACCCCAAATAGCAGATCTGCCTTGTTCAGATAGAAAATGTTTAGGGACCTGGACCCATTATTGCATTGACTTTAAGATGTTGATATTCTGCAGGTTCAAATGATTCTCACTTGGATACTCAAGTTACAGAGCTATTAAAATCACTTGTTTGTTTAAATACAAGCTGCTGGTTCTCACTTTCCAGGTCTCCAAGCTCTCCCTCTCTCCCTGGCCACTTCTCTCTACACCTCCTGCTCCTCATCTCCACTGAGGTGACTTCTGGTCTAATGATAAATAGGCATTAAATCATTCTTTTTCCCCCCTTAAATGTTCCAGCCTCCTGCAGGTCAGAAGGTTCCTGAATTGTGTTTGGAGCCATCAGGAATCTGATTAAGACCAACTGAGAATGCAATATGAGCATCACCCTGTAAGGGAGCTCAAGTATTTTATCTGCAGAGGTATTAATTCCATTTTTATGGCATCTGTTCATTTGGAAAGGATTAATTTAAGTACCTGTTTCCTCCCCAATGCATGTCCCTGTAACTTTTTCTATGGGAATAAGTCCACTGATTTTTTTTTCAGTGAGCTGCAGATGTCGGTAGTGTTTTCCTAATGACCTCTGGAGTGTTGTGCAAAAGAGAGTCCAGTCTTAGTGACTCCTAAACCTGCAAAGAGTGTGAGTGTAGACACAACTGTGTGACATCTGCTGCATGCAGACGCTTTAGTTGCCTACAGTGGTATTCTCAAGGGGTTTATTATGTTGTTTGGATCATGGATGAAGTGCTAGTTGCCTTATTTTTCCTTTCTTGATTGGTGTATCTATGTTTTTTGGGTTGTTTTTTTTCCTTCTTGGGTTTTTTTTTCTGGTATCTGGACCTAAAAGCCTACCAAATGGATCCTCATAAGGTGAGTATTTAGTATGTCACATACAGACATTTGACAGGGAAGGAGGTTTTTCTATGTGGAGTTTGGTGGGGGTCAAGAGGCATTGGGACTGGTGAAGGGATAGGAGGGAGTTTTTGGTCTGTTAACAGCCTGTGATACTGTGCTCTTTGTGTTCCAATTGCCACTTCAGTTGTTGAAAGCCAGTTGAATCCTGGGCTACATCAAAAGGGGTTGGCCAGCAGGTCAAAAGAGGTGATTGTCCTCTACTCTGCTATGGTGAGACCCACCTGGAATACTGCACACAGTTCTGGTGTCTTCAACATAAAAAGGACATGGAACTGTTGGAGCAAGTCCAGAGGAGGCCACAAAGTTGCCAAGAGGACTGGAGCATCTCCCCTATGAGGACAGGCTGAGGGAGTTGGGGCTGTTCAGCCTGGAGAAGAGAAGGGTGTGTGAAGACCTCAGAGCACCTTCCAGTGCCTGAAGGGGCTCCAGGGAACTGGAGAGGGACTCTGTGTTAGGAACTGCAGTGACAGGACAAAAGGCAATGGGTACAAATTGAAGGAGGGGAAATTTAGGCTAGATATTAGGAAGTTTTTTCCTGTGAGGGTGGTGAGACACTGGCACAGGTTGCCCAGGGATGTGGTGGCTGTCACGACCCTGGTGGTGTTCAAGGCCAGGCTGGATGAGGCCTTGAGCAATGTTATCTAGTGAGGATGTGTCCCTGCCCAGGGCAGGGGTTTGGGACTAGATGATCTGTAAGGTCCATTCCAACCCCTAACATTCTATGGTTCTATTATTTCAATACCTGAAGTGCATCGTGGGTCTTAGCACATGTAGGAAAAGGGGCAGGGGATGTCCAGCCAAAGTCCCAGAGTCCAGAACCGATGGTGAAAACCTGTGTGGTCAGTTTTCCCTATAAATCCTTGGATGGGAATACAGGGGGTGTGGTTGGATTGCTCCAACCCCCACTCACGTGGTGTTTGTCCCCACCAGCCCATCACCCCTTGGAAATTCCCACTGCTCCAAGCCATCCAGGAAAGGCATGGAGAGATCTGTTACCTGTTCCCCAGCCTTTGTCACCCCTTCCTCCCTCTTCCATGCCCCTTCTCCATCCACAAAGCCCAGTGTGACGCTGCTGGAGCATGGGACTGGCAGGAAAGTAGTGTGGGAGCAGTAACATGGTGTTTCAGGGCTTTTCCAGAGACATTAAGTGATTTCAGCTCTGCCCTGGGTTAAACAGGATTTAGATCATGACTTTTCCTTTCCCTTAGCAGCTCCATGAGGTTCCTTTCACCCCTCTCCTCGTCCTGTCCCTGCCCGTGGGCACTGCATGTCCTTTGCCTGCTGTTCGCCTGTCCTCATGGCAGAAGTGACTGTCCCTTCCCAGGCTTACAGTTGGAGGCACTGATCTGCTTCCTGGGAGACATTAGGGATGGCTTTTTCCATCTCTGTGCACCTGTTTTCTTATGCTTTCTCCATCAAGTAACACTTCAAATAAGCACTGCTTAGTATTAAAGTTTGACAACACATCTAACATCTCTGACAGTCCTATCTGGTTCCCTGTCTGGGTTTGGTTTGTTTTCCAGAGGTGGCACAAAGCCTTAGAGCTGAGGCTTGGTTTGGTTTCAGACAGGCTGAGGATGCAGCAAACAAACAGCTGTGCCTCAGGAAGGAGAAAGGAGCCTGGCAGAAAAGGGACAGGGAATATCTGTGTACACACACCTCTATCACACTCCCCATGCCTTGGGCTTGTGTGTCAGTGTGTGGGTGGTTCCTTAGCAAAGGAAACTTTGTGGGAGCAGTGGTTTGGGGTGGAAAACCCTTCACATTGTCAGGCGCAGCCGTTACTAATGGAGTCTGACAGTTCTGGGAGGCAGGATTTGTGTTTTGCGATGTGCCTGACATTCCTCTCCCATGCAGGGCGGGAGGTGGCTGCCAGCCCCATGGGATTTGAGCTGGGTAATATTGGAAAGGTGGTGGCTGGGCAGTGAGGGACACTGGTGGGGTGACAGGACCTCCCCAGGTCAGGGGCAGAGGAGGCTGGAAGGGAATAGTGGTGTGAGCTCAGAGTTCTCCCCCTGAGTTTGGACATACGTGAGTGCTCTGGGCTTCAAGGCTGTTCCCAAGACTGAGAATGGAAGAGTTTTATGTTCAATGGTGCAGGGAAAAGGAAGCCTGAAGGGCTGAGTGTAGTGTGGGACTTGGATGGAGTTTAGGTACCACAGGGTCCAGCTGTGGTGAGGGACTTCACCAGAGACACCAGTGCCTGGAGTCCCAAGTCCAAACACGCTGGTCACCCAATCAGTTTCTGTATCCAGCCTATTTCTTGGTCATTAGGACCCAAGGGATAAGCACGGAGCTATCCAAGGGAGGTTTAGGCTGGGTATTAGGACAAAGTTCTTCACCTAAAGGGTGGAACAGCTCCCCAGGGCAGTGGTC
>NW_008673317.1:0-451 GCF_000695815.1 Acanthisitta chloris
CCAGTGTCCACCCCCACTCCCTGTCCCCCCATATCTCCCCGCTGGGGTCAGTGTCCCCAGGTCACCCCATGTGTCCTCTCCCTGTCCACCCAGTGTCCCCATGTCCTCCTGTCCACAGTGTCCACCCTCCCTGTCCACCCAATGTCCCCATGTCCTCCTGTCCACCCAATGTCCTCTTGTCCACAGTGTCCACCCTCCCTCCTTTCCTCCCCACGTCACCCCGTGTCCCCTTGGGGTCCCCTCCCTGTCCATGTGTCCCCTCAGTGTCCCTAAGTCCTCTTGTCCAGTGTCCACCCCCACTCCCTGTCCCCCCATATCTCCCCGCTGGGGTCAGTGTCCCCAGGTCACCCCATGTGTCCTCTCAGTGCCCACCTGTCCACCCAATGTCCTCCTGTCCACAGTGTCCACCCTCCCTCCTTGTCCCCCCAGTGTCCCCATGTCCTCCTGTCCA
>NW_008673318.1:0-7300 GCF_000695815.1 Acanthisitta chloris
ACTGGAGCAGCTCATACAGCAGTGCTACTTAGAAGGATGCTGTGTCTTGAATCAAAGGGGGAATTCAGCAATCAAATCATGGAACCACAGAATGGGTTGGAAGGGATCTTTCAAGGCCATATAGTTCATTCCTCCTGCCATGAGGAGGGATATCTTCCACTAGATCTGGTTGCTCAGAGCCTCAATCTGACCTGGCACTGACAGGCTGAAAAAGCTGGGAGAGGCTTAAAGCACAGCCAAGAAACCTGGGCATTTATGGGGTCATAGTAGGGATGGGCATCCAGCCCTGCAAAACTCACAGGAGATGGTATTGGTGCTTGGCTCACCCTGCTACTGTGAAACTCAGCTCCTGCATTTACACACCTAACCACCACAGGCTGCTTATGTCTTTGTACTCTCGAAAAACACCAAACCCAACCCAACTGCCACCTTTGCAGACTCTTACCCCACCTGAACAAGAACAAGGGGGTTGCTGACACCTCAAGTACAGGCAGATGAGACTCCATCACCTCTAAACCACAGCAGACAAGGACAGCAATCATTTGCCCGGTGCTGGCCACAGCAATGCCACACAGCAGGAAAGCATCCCCCAGCCTGACACTGCCTGCTTTCCCATTTCCTACCTAATCACCTCATGCTAAGTGTTCCTGGTGACACAGCACTCCTCAGGCTAACTCTCTGCCTTAGGCCCAGAGGCTTCACAGCTCAGCTAAGGAGCCCTGAAATAATCACCCATTAATAAATTGCCTGGAGTGCCCTGCTTCTTTATTTAGCCTTGTGAGTTGGGCTCTAATTAGCATCTCCAGTTGCATCCTGGCTGCTCTGGCCAAGCATACAGCAATCCCACCTCTCAGAGAACAGCTAACCACCTGCCCCTGCTTTTCCATCACATTAAAGCTCCATCACAGCTTCCAACCCCCAAATCCCTCTGCACCACCTCTCCCCCCTCAGCCAAGCTGTGGAGCATCCCATCCTCACACTGACTGAGCTGGCAGGAGGCGAGATCACACCTCTCTATCCTCCTCCATCTCAGATGGGTCTAGTTTTGGGCAGTGGACTTCCAGAGGCTCACTTGAGCGCATCCAATGGAGAAAATAGTAGTAATAATTGGAAATGACCCTGCCCAAAAGACCAGGACTGGGCAGCATGGATAAAGGGAGACCATGGAGATGTGGAAGGGAAGGAGCACAGACATGGGGAAATATTCCCCTTCTTTCCACCAAAGCCAAATACCAAGCCGACAAACTTTACATGTCTGTGGGAACAAGCTCAGAAAAGCATCCCCAGGGCCAGCCATAGAAAGCCAACACGAGAAAACTTATTTCTAGCCTGTCAAAGGGTTGGAGATGGATTTTTAAGAGCTGTTTTACAGCTGCTGCACTACTCAAAGCCAAAGAAAACCCTCTTCCTCCATCAGCATCCTCATGACCCCTCTGGCGCAGCAGCATTAGCTCCTGCCTAAGCCAGCAGGAGATTTTCTTCTCCCTTAGATCATCTCTTCGCCCCCACAAGAGGCAGGTCCGTGCCTGAGGACCATCCAGTGCTTTCTCTGATCCTCTGCCCATCCTGCAAGGCTCGAATCAGATAAACACAGCAAAACACACAGCACCAGAGAGGAGTCTCCTTTCTGCCTTTGGGCTGTAAATATCTCCAGCCATAAAAAAGAAAGACCAGAAATGCACCAACTCCATCCCCAACCTAATGAAGCCAAACACAGGCTTGGCTTTCTCCAAAACAACCTGCTAGCAAACAGGGTGGCTTTGACAAAATTACATTGTCAGGACAAGCGCCAGGAGAAGATGGAGCTGTTGAAAAAATTTTCCAGCAAATCTGAACTTGCACTGAGCAGCTGATGCTCAAGACAGCCAGAGAAGCCCCATCCCTGGAGCACAGCCAGGAGGGAGATGCTGCTTCCATCTTTCAAACCTGTGAAAGAGAAAAGGCCAAAGAGCAAAACCTCTCTCTGAAAGCTATTCAGTGCTGGGAGGTGAGAAAAAACCATCCCCCTTGCTGCAGTGACAGGCAGTCATCAGCTCAGCATCCTCTGAGAAGGCAAACGCCCTCGCCCAGCCCTGGCTGAGCATGGCTTCAGCAATTCCTCAATGGAGAAAAGTTCGTTGAAGAATTTTGAGGCTTATTTCCACTCAAGCCACAGAGAGGACAGTTACAGCATATTAGGTACTGGTTTACTGTCTCTTGAGCGGCAGTGGGGAAAAAAATGATCCCCTCTGGTGACACAAAGAAATACTTTTGGTTTGTATTAAAGCTTTAGAAGAGGATGTGTTTTCTCATGGCATCATCCACCATGGTGCCATGTTCCAAGCTGCAGGAAAGCTACTTCCCACCAAACAACCCTCATGCAGCTGGTTAGCATCATCCATGAAGGATGAGACACCACCAGCTCTTTCAGATGTGTTTTGGGAAGGACACCACCACACTCCTCTCCTTCCCCAACAGCTGAGGATAAGCACCAGCACATTTTCCCCAGTTAAAGAGAAAGAGCCTTGCTGGAATGCATAGCACCAGCCCCAAACCAGCCAAACAACTGAAACAGTGACACATTTTGGGTGACCCATGCACCTATAATCCTGCACTGAAGTATTAGAGCAGACTTTCCCATTGAGCATGCAAAAGGGAAGTGGCAACAAGAAGAGCATCTGTCCTCTCTGCTTTTCTAAGAAAGATCTCCGTGTTTCAAAGGCCACTTTGGGAAATTAAGAGCCACATTTTGAAAGCTGCTTTAATACAACTTCAGGAACCTTCCTAACCTTTTACAGAATCCTAGAATGGTTTGTGTTGGAAAGAACATTAAAGCTCATCTTATTCCAAACCCCTGCCATGGGCAGGGACACCTTCCACTAGACCAGGTTGCTCCAGGCCCTATCCAACCTGGCCTTGAACACTTCTCCAGGGATGGGGCAGTCACAGCTTCTCCGGACAACCTGTACCAGTGCCTCACCACCCTCACAGGAAAGAAAATGCCATTTAGGGAGTGTGCAATTAGACATCCTCTGTTTCAAAATGCAAAACATTGACTTCAAAGAAGAAATAAGTAATTGTCTGATTGGACTAGATACCTCCCGAGATCCCTGAATTAACTTATTACTCTGTCATCTTTGAAAACAAATAGTATGGGAGACCAGAATGTACTACACTTTAGAAACTGAGAGAGGTAAATAACACAAACCATACACAGTGGAGAGGCTGGAAAACACCTCTCCCACAAATATCTCCTGGCCAGCAGACTAACCCCCATTAGAATCACACATGGACAGCTCAGGACTTCCTGAGGGAGGGGAAAAGGCTGACTTGTTACAGGGGAAGGAAAGGATGAGGGTGCAAATCAGTACTGAATGAAGTTTCATTGCTGCAGCGAATCACACTCACAAGCGCAGGGTGATGCTATAAACCAGAGACTGCTAAAGCAGAGGACTGTGCTGCCATCCAGAGGGACTTCAGCAGCACGGAGAAACAGGCAGAGAAACAGCATGGAGTTCAGCTTCATGGGAAACACCAATCCCTTCACCTGGGGATAGACAACCCCATCCATGCTGGCTGGGAAGCAGCTTGGCAAGGAACACCCCAAGGGACCTGGTGGACATGGAACTGACCCCGAGCCAGCAGTGTGCTCTAGCAAAAAGGTGGCCAACAGCCTCCTGGATTGTGTTAGGTAAAGCCCGTGGGTCAAGGAGGTGACCAAATCCCATTGCTCAGCCCTGCTAAGCCACATCCAGAGTGCTGTGCCCTCCAGGACAGGAGACATGGACTTACGGGAGCAACTCCAGCACAAGTGACTAAAGTAGAGAAACTGGGAGAGCTGGGGCTGCCCAGTCTGGCTGGGAGAAGCTTAAAGTGAATCTGATCAATGTGTAGAATACCTGACAGTGGGGAGGAAAAGGCAGAGGAAGACTCCTCTCTGTGGCACCCAGTGACTGGGCAAGAGACAATGGGCATGAACCACAATAAAACAAACTGCTTATACATAGAAATAAACATTTTCACTGTGAGGGGAATTAAGTGTTTGGGACAAGCTACCCACAGAGATGGTGGAGTCTCCATCCTTGGAGATAACTCAAAACCCACCTGGACACTACCCTGGGCAGCCTGCTCTAGGTGACTACACTTGAAGTTCTTTCCCACCTCACTGCCTCCCAGTAATTCTGTGTTTCAGAGCTGTGGACAGCCTCAGGACAAGGGGGGAGCTCCCTCCAAAGGCTTATTCCTGGGAAGCACAACCAGCCCCAGCATGGTCCACAGCTTCAACACTGCCCTGAGATATGCTGAGAAAGCTTCTCAACACCTGCAGCTGAGATTCCAGCAAGGAAAGCAGGAACAAAGCATCCCAACATGCAGTGACAAAACATGAGACAGCAGCACTCGAGCAGAGGCATCTGCTGGGAACTGCTTTGTCTTCCATGTTCAGCAATCAACTCCTAAGGAGCCCAAGTTCCCTCGGAGAATGGGCTCAGCTGTTCAGGAAGGCTTGGACTGTTGTCCCTAAGTGCCCACTCCTCTGGTAGCCCTTGGGAAGCTTTGCAGTCACCTGAATTAATTCAGACAGGGAATTCCTCCAGGGTGTGCCAGAAACCCAGACTTTGAGGAAATTCAGTGAAAGATGCTGCTATTTCTGTGCTGTTGCCAGGATATTCAGTGGAGCTCGAGTTCATCCTGGGTCAGAAAACAAGCTCCTCCCCAAGGATCCAAATCTTGGTCTGCACTAAAGGGAAGCAGGGAGAGTGCAGAGAGGGCTAGGGCAGATACCTCTGGGAGAGATGCTTCCCTGCTGCTCAAGGCCAAGTTACCATCACAAAAGCCATATTTCAGTGCCCCCACCCCCAGGTTTAGCATATCCACAGCCCTTTCCACCACCTGCACTGCTCCTTGTGCTGGGTAAAACATAAGTAGGGAGTATCACTAACCCAAGAGGCACTCCTTAGGCTCTGAGAGGTTAATTGCTTTACCCTGGGCTGCAGAGGACTTATGTAGGAGTCATGGGTGCATCTACATGAAGGATGTTCCCAGATACATAATCCCAGGATCACCTGTCACCAAGATCTCAGTGCTTTCACCTGCAGAGCCCCCACAGCTCCTGTCAGCTGCCTGGGCTGCCCTGACCTTGCTGCCCAGCCCTCCCAAACTCTGGAACACACAGCAGCAAATGTCTGAACAGGAGCCCAGGGTGGTGCAGGGCAGGGCTAAGCTACCTCTGACAGTGACTGACACTGCAGAGGTGCTAGAAGAGGAAAGTCACTGATCCCCCAGGGCAGGGTCAGGAGGGAGACACAAGGAGAGGTGATGGGCATGGGACACTGGTGCCAGAGCTGAGACCTGGAGGGGAGGCTGGGACACCACCTCCCTTCTCCAGCAGCACACACAGAGGAGCACAGGCTGCTGTTTCACAGGTCCCTCTCAACATCAATGCTGCAACCAAGGGCTGGTGCCCTCCTCCTCCAGGCCCCTCACTGTGGCAGGACAGCACCAGCACCAGGCAGCCCCCATAGAGCCCACTTAGGTGGGCAGGAGCTGCTGTGCAGAGCAGGGAACAGGGCTGCTGCTCACAGCACAGCAGCTGCACGCACTTCATCCAACACCTCTCCCAAAACTGTGCCACAGAGCTACCAGCATCAGACACAGCGACTCAGAGCCACCCTGGGGCTTGTCCCTTCCCTGCAGATCTAAGGAGGGACAGAGTGGTGGGTGCTGGTCCAGCCACCAAAACAGCCCCAGCCTAAAGGCATTTCCCAGGCAAGAGACAGTGCCACCCCATGCGTGCTCTGCCCTCTCCATCCCTGCAGCCAATTAAATCCAGATGGTGCTGGGGAAGATGCTGGGAAGCACGGATGGAGCTGGCAGCCCAGCACACACCAAGGGGGCCCTTTGTCTCATTCAGCACCAGTAAAAAAAATCAGGATTTAAAAAAAAAAAAAAAAAAAAAAAGAAAAGTCAGCTTCATTTGTAATCTGGGCTGCAGAGTGTGCACATAACCAGACAGAGGCTGCCAAGTCGTAAAAAGCCACTGAGATCTGTTAGCAACACCCTGTGCGTTTTCAGCTTGTTCTGTTCTCTCCCTGCTTCCCATCAAACCCTGTGAAAGCAGAGCTGCAGTAACAGTATGCTCCAGCCCAAAAAGCTCCCCACGGTCTGCACTGCAGGTACAGATTAGACAGCAGCAAAAAAAATCTCTTGTTCTGCAGCTCCATGGACCACAGGCTCCCAGACAGATCATACCCTGCAAGGGAGACCTCACAAACCCATAGTATTAGAGACATTAACTCAAAGATGTTACAAGACAGGAGATCACTTTTAATGACCTGTTCTCTACTGTGGGCAGAGTACATCACTTCCCACAGGACACTGAAATCTGTCACCCATCACTCCGGTACTCCAGTGCCAAATTACAGCATCCCACTGTATCACAATCCTGTTGCCTTCCCTCCAGTCTCCACTGTTCCTGCTCTTCCCTGCCCAGCATCTGGGAATCAGGCTTTTCCATGTATCCTTGCTCTAGCTATCATTCCAAAATGAGAGCACAGATGCGTTCCCCAAATTGCACAAGCTAACTAAGCTTAACAAATTCCCATGCACATGTGGTTTTCGGCCACACAAAACAGGTTTGGGTCCTGTCTGCTTCAAATTCAGCCTGAAGCTTTTCTGGGATGTTCCCTGTGTGGCTCTGCCTGTCCTTACCATTAGCTAAGGAAGCAGCTGCTCAGCCTGGAGAAGCCACAGGAGGTTCCCCGTTTGCTTATTTTGACGAGGAGCTTTTCTTTTGAGCTGTCTCTAAGCCAGACATAATCCAAATGATGCTGCCAGACGTACATAGCAAAGACAGCAGAGATTCAGCCACAACCACTCCATGCACTAGCACACAGCCTTGGAGCACAGCAGATCTCTCCGTATACCTCCATCCCAGTGCATGAACAGATGGATGGAAGGCAAGGCATCAGGCTGGGAACTCTGGAAAACAGGGTTTAGTGTCTGCCTTAGGCTAAAATCCCTCAGACAAGAACAAGGTGGGCTGGTATACTCACCTTTCACCATCAAGGTAAGCCTCCCACACAGCTACTGCCCCACAGGCACTTAGCAGGCAGTGTTTGCTCTTCTCTGCCTCAACTTCCTCATTTAAAAAAAACAAACTTGACCCTTCCTATTCTTATTCTACTTGGGGGATCGTTTCACTGGCAAAAGCAGCAGAGGTGGAGGCTTGGTAAGGGTCAGACCTGCCCATGCTAACACTGCTGAGCATGAAAAAGCCTTCACTTCACTTGCTGCAACACAGACTGAGAGCACCAACATCTGG
>NW_008673318.1:7338-9964 GCF_000695815.1 Acanthisitta chloris
GGGGAACACATCTCATGCAGCAGAAGAGGCACATGTGGGCTCCCCTGTGCCCACCACGCTGCAGACCACCTAGCCACAGCTGGCAAACAGGAGTATGAGGGTGACCTCCTACAGCCACCCAGTCATTTTCCAGGCTCCCCATATTCCAATTTAATGCCCACTGCCACGCTGGAGCCGTGGGAAAATACTCCCTCACGCACTGCTCACCCAGAGTGATAGAGCCAGACCGCCCAGGCAAAAGCCCCCAGGGTGATTCAAGGCATGTGAGATGAGTCCTTCTGAAAATTAAATCACAGGGAAATTGCATTATTACTAATAAAATTACACATAAGGAAATTAATTTGCTTTTTCTCCCCCACATGCTATCCATCTAGTCACAGAGAGCATCCATGGTACTGGGGTTATTGGCTCTGCACAATGGATTTGGCAAGGCTTTTGGGGAAACATCACCAGTTGATCACAGAATCATGGAATGGTTTGGGTCAGGAGGGACCTTAGAGAACGTTTCATTCCAACCCCCCTGGCAGGGACAGGGACACCTTCCACAGGCAGGGCACCTTCCACTAGACCACATTGCTCCAAGTCCCATCTAACTTGGCCTTAAACACTTCCAAGGATGGGGCATCCACAGCTGCCCTGGGCAACCTGTGCCAGTGCCTCACCACCCTCACAGGAAAGAATCCCTCACAGGGAAGAATTCTTCCTCATCTAAACCCAATCTCTTTCAGTTTAAAGCCATTCTCCCTTTGTCCTGTCACTCCATGCCCTTACCACAAGTCCCTCTCCTGATGTTTATGTGTCTGATGTTAAAGCAGCAGCCTCTAGCACGTGCTTTTTGCAGGCTGATGGGTTATCAGGGCACCCGAGTCTGGATGAGGAACAGATCAAGCCCCTGGTGCTCACCAACTTCCCGGGAAGGGACCTGGCAGAGACAGGCAGTGGTGCTCTCTGGTCCTCGACGAGACATGATGTCAATGTCACTCCAACACCAGAGGCTTCCCACAAAACCATCATAAAGCATGATGAAACAAGAAACCCAAGCATCCAGGAGCTGGGAAATGCAAAGACTGGACCCTACTGGCCTGGGGAAACATCCTGTTAACCACATTGGAATGACAGCAGCTGACACAGCCACCTATGTATTCCCAACGTGTTAAAGACAGAAATATTGGGCTCTGTGTTTGAGTTACTGCTGGCTGGAGCAACTGAGGGCGGCCAAAGGAGCTCATCCCACGCAGTATGAGCAGGAAGGGCTCCGGCTTCATCTCTCTGCCACCAAACAGAGCTGTAGAGATCCAGGCAGTTAATTAGCGAGCAGCAGTTCTAGGGACTCGCTCCGCCAGCCGACAATTAACGAGGCCATCCCTCTGCTTCCTGCCCGGCCATGATTTATTCATCTGGCATCCCCGGTGGGTTGCAAAAGATAACAAGGCACCGAGTGCTTGCCGAGCCCATATGTCAATTTATTTTCCCTGTGCGGAGCTGCCTGAGTCACTGGCCAGGAGGTTCCCTGGGCACAAAGGGATGAGCATGGAGCTGAAAGGGCCAGGGAGAGCCTGCCTCAACAATGGGCTGCTCTCCAAAAAAAAGCAGGAGCAGCCTCAGCATTATCACAAGCTGTTTTATGATGGAAACCATCCCAAAGAAACCCTACCAGTTTCACAGGAGCAGAACACTGACCTGGATCTTGCCAAAACAATGTGCCACATACAGTTCATACAGTGACCTCCTTCAGGGGTTTTATAAAACATTATTCCCCAAATAAAGTGCCTAAGGCAGGGAGATGCTCTGGATCGGTGATACTGGAGCAGGATGTGCTGCGATGGCTTATCCCAGGCAGTTTTGCTGAGTAGGAGAGGAACCTCATAAGTTAAATGCACGACTGAAGCACATAGTTGCAGCCTTGGTTGCACAGCAAGTGCCAGGCAAGGGAGTCTAATCCAGGACTTGGAGCTGGAGTTTTCTCATTGCACCAAGGCAACCTACAGGAATTAGTTAATTAAAGGAAAACAATAAGTAAAACAACTAAGTTCTAGCTTCACCAAGCACTTCTCTGATGTTTTCTCAAGTTTGTTAATGTCTTCAACCTGTTCTGATTCAGAGACTCAGATGCTTTTTAGAATCGAATACAAACCATAGAATCATTTGGGTTGGAAAAGACTTCTAAGACAATTGAGTCCAAGTGTTAACACAGCACTGCCAAGACTCACTAAACCATGATCCCCAAGTGCCATATCTAAATGTAATCCCCTCACAGCAGGGTTCAAAGCCACAGCAAAAGCAGAAGGCAACAACCCTGAACGCATTCAAATACCCTTCTACAAGCCAAGGGAAACTGGCTTGAGGACTTCCAAGTTTCCTCTACATGCCATTAACCACCACACAATTTGAGGAGACACACACAAAACAGCAGCCCCTTTGCACCATTCCCACTGGATGCCACCACCCAGCTCAGAGCTGAGCAGCCCAGCTGAGGAGTGCCAGGAGATGGAGCACAGCTGGTGGTGGCTACTTCACAGGGGTGATGCAGCCAAGAGAACACCCCCCCAATCCTCCCACCAGCCCCACGGAGACCCGGGAACACACCCACTCCCCCCCCAGCTGCCCACCTGGGCTGGGGGCTCTC
>NW_008673318.1:10036-13824 GCF_000695815.1 Acanthisitta chloris
AGGTGCCTTAGTTGCCTTGAGAATGTCCCGCTGCTCGATCAGCCCACCCCGGCGGCGCTTGATAACGTCCGGGCTCACAGGGACATACTGGCCAAGCCCCAGGTCAAAGGTGCTGCTGGTCTCTGTGTCAGCATCCCTGGACCGAGGCTCATACAGGGCGTCGAAGCTGGCGGCGCGCGAGACCAAGGCCTCGGTCAGGCTCTCGGGCTCCAGCAGGTTGCAGGACTGGGTGCTTTGCATCAAGCCACGCCGGTGCTTGCGCCACGTCTCCTCCTCGGGCAGGGCCAGGACGTAGCGGGGGGAAGCAGTGTCCAGCTCAGCCCCCCTGCCCGGCGTGCCCATGGAGCACGTGCCGAATCCCAGCATCTTGGATGGTGGTGTAGCTCATCACTCTGGAGAGGCACAAGACAGAGGAGAGGCTCAGGGCTTTGCTCCATTTGCCCTGCAATTCCATCCCTTCCTCCCACATCAACAGAAAAATCCCTTTTCTCTTGGGTTTGTTGGGCTAGACCCTCTCAAACCAGGCACAAAGCATAAGGCTGGCCCCCCAAGGTGAGGGCAAGCACCTCCTGCCTTGTTGCTTTCCTCATCCTTCTCAATCTGGGCACCCCTGCACCTCTTAAACCTGCAGATCTCCAGCCCCATAGCCAGCCCTCTGTGGAGCCTCACAGGTCCTCACAGGGCAATGAGCCTCCAGGCTACCTCATGGAGTCTTAGGAGACCAAACCACCCCTGCATTCCCTTCCATTTGGTTGTTTTTTATCTATGGGGCATCCCTGTCCTCCCTCCAGCTCCATGCTCATGGAGTGACAGCCAGGCAGCCTGGCAGAGACAGGCAGCACTTTAGGAGACTGGATGAAGAAATATCAGTGTTACTTTGAGTCACAAAGCACAAGGGAGCAAAAGGCACAGGAATGCTGCCAGGACCACTGTGTCAAGCAATGCTCCATGGCTAAGCAAAGTAGATGATGCTCTATAGACAGGAGATATTCATGTCTGAGAATGCACCCAAAGCCTTGTCATGGTGAAATACTTTATTCTCATTTCAGAGTTGATCCAGGAAGGGCTTTGATCCATCAACTCCCCTCCCCCTGAAATTCCCCTCTCAGTATTTGCCCATTATGGAGGTGAAAGAGGGGACAAGAATAAAGCACCAGGCAGCCAGTGGTGTCACCCCCTTCCTAGCTACATCCCTGACACAGGTAAAAACAACCCAGCAAGGAAAATGAGGTATTAAATCCCCTAATAATGCAGCAAACTAAGCACATCCTTATTTTAACCCCTTGCTAGGGCATTGCTTGAAGACACCTGAACTCTTTCTTCAGAGTTTGCTCTCCAGAGGGGCAAGAATATGGCTTGGGACAAAGGCTGGGATCAGTTGGGATAAATATCACACCAGGAGAAAAAATAAATATAGAAAAAAACCCCAAGAATAATTGAAGGGACAACACAGAGCATTGCTCCCATCCTAGTCAAAATAAGCCTGACTTCCCCACACCACAGGGGAAGGAACACATGGCACAGAGAAGCTTCCCACCTCCTTCAGGTCTGTGGTGCTGCACTGCAAACAGAAGGTAGCTAAAGGCACTCCCAAATTTAAACCTGCCCAAGCCTAAGGGATACTCAGCCCTTGGCAAGCTCTCCAGAAAGAAAAAGGCAACTGCTAGCAAGAGCCTCAGCAAATTAATTAGCACATTGATAAGATGAGTTTGGCTGCTCCCACTGAAAGCTATAAACAGATCCTTCCCCTCCACTACTTTGCTTACCCATACGACTTTTTTTAGGAGCATTAATTACTTTTTCAAGTCAGTTCTGGGCACCTTTATAATATCTCATTTTCCTCAACTTCTGCTTTTCCTTTTCATATTGCTCTGCTCATTTTCAACCCTCCTCTGTTAACATTTAACTCTTCATTCAGTTGTTCAGGTTTCCTTGGGCTTTGGGGGCTTTTTTTTGGTTTGTATTTGTGTTGAATTTTTTCTGTTGCTGGTGGGGTTTTTGTTTTTTGTTTGCTTTGGTTTTATGAGTGGGGGGTTTCTTAAACAACCATTCTGCAGCCCTGTTCCTTTCCTAAACATTTCCTTGGTAAGGACAGGAGGCTTTACTACACATCAAGCATGAACACTTTAGGTTTCAGCCATGCCACCCCTGCAGCACAGCCCTGAGGACAATTAGCCAAGAGCAAACAAGAACACATCCTGAGGTCAGATCCAGCATCTCCTGATGCCTACCAATGCATCTCCCACCAGGCTTGCTCCAGGCACACTAGTGACTCCCAAGCTTAGAGACAAGTGGAAAAGCTCAAGCAGAGCCCTCAAATGAAACACTGAGAAAGTTTGAGGAAATAAATAGAAATAATTAGCTCTGCCTCCACCTAAGCAAACAGAGCTCACACTGCCAGCAGAACAAGCCACATTCCCTCCGGAGAAGTGACAAGGAGAGAAGGGAGGATGCCAGAACATTTTGTTAAGGGAAGCTGACGAGGCTACGCGCTAACGAGGAAGCTTGTGGGATGCCACACGCCGGGTACCAAGCATGTGACATCAGGGCATCTGCCTGTCTTCTGGCCTTTGGTCCCCTCCTTACATTGAAAACAAACACACTTTATTTTTACACAAAATCTGAATTAGTGGTGAAAACACCACATTTGCTCATGCTAATTTAGCTTCTGCTGTTTAAACGTCAGCCCTGCCTCTGTTGGTGAGAACAGCTTGGGATGTGCTGGAAATGGACAGTAGACAGAACTGGGACCACAGAGCCAGCCAGCAGCTCTAGCTCCACACTGGGTTTGCTTAATAGCATACAACTCAGGTGCCTATCAGTGCCTCTGAGCCCTTCCAGCTGCAAATCAGCCTTTTTCTGGGAATAAACCCAGGCTGCCACACAGCTCCCTGTTAACAGCTGGACAGAAGATGGTTTTTCAGCTCCATTAATGACAACTAGCAAGTCGAAAAAAAAAAAAGGTAAAGAAAAGCAGCATATCCATCTGTATGACCTCCCTGTATTCCCACATGTGGTTTCCCATAGGTGGCCCCAGCTGATGTTCCCTGTCCATATCCTTGGTGGTGTGACTGGGATGCAATAAAAGCATGGGACAGACTTGCACAGAGCTCTGGGCAGCCCCTGCCACACCAACTGCCACAGGAGCAGGGGACACCACTGCCCAGCAGTGGTACATTTGTCTAGATTTGATACAGGAGAGCTGCAGAACTGCTGTGCTGTGACACATAGCCGCTTTCAATACCTGAAAATGAAGTCTCTAGAGGCTCTTATCTCCCAAATTTCAGCCTAAAAGTAATAAAAGTCAGGAAATTTACTGTTTGCTCCTGCTGCGGAGAAGTCATCTAGATAAAACCATGACCACAGGGCTCTGAGAGCAGCCAAACTGAATTAGAGACGGGATATTCAGCTGCAAAAACATTGGCACTTGTGCTTTCACCTGCACAGTGGCTGGGAGCAGTGTGATGCTCCCAGCTCAGCCCAGGGCACATCTGAGGACACAGACCACCCAGCTGTGCTGACACACAGCTGGAGCTCATCCCATCTAATGAGGATCTCATTAAAGAGACTGCACCCAGCATCCATCCATCCCCTCCTACACAGGAGAAACATGGAAACATGGCCAGAGACAGAATAATGAACAGCTCTGGCCCCTAGGTCTGTACATCAATGTGAGCTGAAACAGGGCACAAGCTTCCAAAGGCAGCATCCCACCCCACAAACCACTGAGAGCACAGGCCAGGGCAGCATCCCATCCCACAAACCACCGAGAGCACAGGCCAGGGCAG
>NW_008673318.1:13915-14652 GCF_000695815.1 Acanthisitta chloris
TATCCCATCCCACAAACCACTGAAAGGAGCCTTTTCAAACACCAGAGCACAAGTGATGGGAGAAGAAACACACACAGATCCTCTCTGCAACATCCTCAAGAGACACTACACACTGCCAAGAGACCCAACTGTTATCTCAACCCCAACCACAGCTGAGGACCACAGTCCCAGCAGGCAGGAGACCCTGGAATCTCACACTATAGTTCCTTTTTGCCTTCTAGCAGCTGATTAACAAATAAAGAGCTGCAGTGAGGAGCAGGTCCCCAGCAGCACTGCTGTCCTACAAAGAGGAAATTCCTTTTAGGGGTTTTCTCTGCATGTGTGTTTGTGTTACAATGGCAGCAATCATGTCTTTAGCCAAGCAACTATGTATTACCATAATAACTACACTCAGCACTTAAGGCGCTGAGTGAGTTCTGTGCTTCCATTATCTGAGTAACCCTCATCAAAATTCCTGGAGTTAAAGCAAAAACGCTTAATCCTGTGCTGGTCCATGGGGGGTGATCTCCCACAGGCAGCACAAGGGTCCAGCACCACAGTGCTGAGCTCCAGTACTGCCACGAGCCCCAGGAGAGTGGGGAGGCACAGATCCCTTCCCAGAGAGGGCACAATGGAAAAACCTTAGCTATGGTATACTGAACAAGCAACAAAGCTGCTGGAATCCTCTAGCCATGGTGCAGCACCCCAGCAGCCTTCCCTGGACATTTGGGGGGTGATTTTGACAGCAGCATCAGAGC
>NW_008673319.1:0-320 GCF_000695815.1 Acanthisitta chloris
AGGGTGCGGCAACTGGTGCACCAGTTCCCCCAGTAACCCCAGCAGCGACGGGAGCCCCAAGAGCACCTCAAACTGGGACGATGGGACCCCCCAAACCAACACCCCCAGTAATCCAAGCGGCGCCCACGGTCTACGCACCCACCCCGCGGCGGAGCATGGTGAGCACCCCTGGGACCCAAACTGGGAGAGCCCAAACTGGGAGAGCCCCAAACTGGGGATCCAAACTGGGATCTCAAACTACAAAACTTGAACCGAGGGAAGGCCTAGAGCTATACTGGTCCATACTGGGATCAACTGGGCGTTTCTCTCCCCCCGCAGGG
>NW_008673319.1:530-737 GCF_000695815.1 Acanthisitta chloris
GTGGGACCCCCAAACTGGGAGAGCCCAAACTGGGATGGACCCCAAACTGGGAGCCCAAACTGGGAGCCCAAACTGGGCCCACCCTGACCCCTTCGCCCCCCGCAGGAAGAGGCGCTGGGCCCTCGCGTCGCCATCATGGCGGCGCCGGAAGAGCCGCGTTGTATCGGGCCCAGTATCACCCGTGGGACCCCCAAACTGGGAGAGCCC
>NW_008673320.1:0-363 GCF_000695815.1 Acanthisitta chloris
CCCTCACGCCCCAGCAGATCGAGGAGACCCTGCAGTATTTCCGTGAGTGCCCCTGGGCTGGCGAGGGCGGTGGGGCACAGACCGCAGCGGGGTCAGGACAGCGAGCGCATCCCTGGAGCTAATCGCTGCTAACGGGATTGACGGGCTGGATTTCCTCACCCAGAACATCCCGGGCTAATTCCCGGGGCAGCTTCTGCTGAGCCAAGACGGATGGTAGGAGAAAGCCCCTGTCATCTGCTGGGACCCCCTGCATGTCCCTGCTGCCCTGCACTGTGCCGTGGCTGTTGGTGGCACTGGGGGGGGATGGCAGAGGGAGCCCTGGTGAACCCCAAGGGTGCTGGGCCCAACACCCACACCCCTGAG
>NW_008673320.1:432-689 GCF_000695815.1 Acanthisitta chloris
GGTGCAGGTGCCCAGGGGGAGACCCCTACAACCCCCGTGGCTGGGCAGGGGCGATGCCCATGGAGCTGTGACAGGGCCCATTCCTGGCGTGGGGTCAGCGGGGGGCACAGACGGATTAGCTCTGCTTTGTTTCTGCCCCTGGTCTGCGTGTGGCTGGGATAGGATTAGAGCAAGGGACTGAGGGAAGGATGTGGGGCAGCAGATGGGGCTGAGGCTCTCACCTCCTGTCCACACCAGGCTGGGCTGGGGGCGGACCC
>NW_008673320.1:810-1809 GCF_000695815.1 Acanthisitta chloris
AAGCTGCCGTCAGAAATAGCCCCCTGTAATCTGCTTGTGCAGACACAGGGAACCTGCCTGGAGGAGCAAATCCTGGGCCAGGGGATTAGGAAGAAGCAGCTCCTGCCTGTCCTTTCTGAGATGTGTGCTCAAGTCCTTGGGGTCTCTGGGGGTGGGTGTCTGGTGCTGTCCCTACCCTCACTGGGGCAAACAGCAGTGCTGGGAGGAGGGAGAGGTTGGGATGGAGGGACCTGCTCTGGACCCTGCTCTGGGAGGGTTCCAGTGTTTACAGCAGGATATGGCTGGGGTCAGAACCCCAATGAGTGGGAATCCAGCTGGTAAAGGAAGGCACCGTGTGGTGCTGAGGGGCAGCTCCAGCCATGTCCGTTAATCGATTATTTGGGTGCTAATGATGAAGGGAGTTGGGGCAGGTGATGGGGACAAGCAGTGTGTGTATGGGAACTACCAGCATCACGCCCACGCGGCTTTGCTACGTGCCAGTCAGCTCCTCCATAATTCAGCACACCATGATTTATTCAGCCTTCCTGCTCCATTCCGCCTCTGCACCAGTGTGGCTGTGGGGAGCTGAGGGTGTCAGCCAGGGAGCATGGGGCAGCCTGGATGGGGCATGGCAAGGGTCATGTTCAGAGTCAAGGGGTGCTGAGTGGGGAGGCTGGAGGGGGATGGAAAAGCCCTTTTCCATCTCAGGACCCGGCAGGTCCCAGCACTGCCCTGGGCACTGCTCGTGCAGTGTTTGGGTGGGCCGTGTGGGTGATGTTTGGGGGCAACAGGCCTGGGGTGGCAGAGCAGAGCTGTCCAGAAAAAGTATTCTGACCCTCACGAGGATCCCAGCCCTGCACAGGCTGAGCTTTGCATGAAGAGAGCCCAAAACCTCTCCCTGTCCCTCACAAGGGGCAGAAGCTGTTGTCTGCGTGTGACCCACGGAGTCAGCTCTGTGGAGCTGCTGCTCAGGGACCCCCAGTGTCCCCTCAGCACTCGCTGCCAGCCGTGGGCACCCAC
>NW_008673321.1:0-2227 GCF_000695815.1 Acanthisitta chloris
ATTACTCTGGGCAGTACATGGGAGAAATAACAATTCTCTCGAGGCTTAACAAAAAATAATTTTTACTTAGGAACGTGGGGACACTCATGTGGAATAAGATACTTGGCAAAAGGCAAATTAGTAAATTTCACAGCATTCAAACACAGTGTAGACTTTAACTCAGCACAGCTTAATAGAACAAAGCCCTTAGCCGGGCACTAAACACGACACTTAGCAAGCATTAAGGGGATACTTCTCAGTGTGGCGTGAAACTTAATATATTGCAAAAGGAGAAAAGAAGAGAGAAAAAGAGAAAATAGGTGAGAAAGAGAAGTAGATAGGCACCACCCATGGATCCAGTGATAGGGCAAGGAATGGCTTCAAATTGACAGGGAGTAGGTTTAGACTAGACATACAAGAGAAATATTTGATTGTGATAGTGGGGAGGCACTGGCACAGCTGCCTAGAGGAGCAGTGGTTGCCCCATCCCTGGAAGTATTCAAGGCCAGATGTAATGTCCTGGTCCAGCTGGTGGGTTGGGGGAAAAGTAATTTTGAATTACTCTGGGCAGTACATGGGAGAAATAACAATTCTCTCGAGGCTTAACAAAAAATAATTTTTACTTAGGAACGTGGGGACACTCATGTGGAATAAGATACTTGGCAAAAGGCAAATTAGTAAATTTCACAGCATTCAAACACAGTGTAGACTTTAACTCAGCACAGCTTAATAGAACAAAGCCCTTAGCCGGGCACTAAACACGACACTTAGCAAGCATTAAGGGGATACTTCTCAGTGTGGCGTGAAACTTAATATATTGCAAAAGGAGAAAAGAAGAGAGAAAAAGAGAAAATAGGTGAGAAAGAGAAGTAGATAGTCACCACCCATGGATCCAGCCTGGTTTCAGCAGCTTTGAACCCAGGGCAGTGGAGTCCAAGATCCTCAGGGTGGTGAGGAAAGTGCACAGCAAGCTCACTGCCCTTGATAACTGCAGTTGAATAGCTAAAGCTGAGAGTAGGATAGGGGATAGTCAAGTAGAGTGCACCTGAATAAACAGAAGGTGAAAGGTTGACTAATAAGGCATAGGTTTAGTTTATTAAGCATGGAAAGGGTAGAAATTAGGGCATTATTTTAGCTTAGGGAGCATAAACACTGTATTTATGAAGGAAGAAAACTAGATGCAGCTGGACTCAGCAGCTGAAGAGCAAGACCAAAGAGCATGTGCCAAACTCCGAGGTGAAAGATCAATCTGATGAAGACCATTGGCCTTTCTCCCGGCGACCTGCGGATGACCACCAGACACCATCAGACTTATGACAAGTGGGAGGAGACAAAGGAAGAGATTATGATAATGATTTCCAAGAACGAAGTGTACTAATGACCACCTATACCTGGAAATAATGAATATGTATGAGAATTAAATATATACAAACTGTGAAGTTTTTGTCCCTAGTTGCACAAGTTTGGTGGAGCGATCCCCCTTGTGCCCGGTGCTGAATAAACAAATACCTGCTGCTCAGAGATACAAGTCTATGAGTAGTTCTTTTCAAGCTTTTCTCGGCATCAAGCCCACTGTGCCTAGGTTTCAGGACAGCAGACTCTGGCCTCTTCAAGGACCTTCTTGACAGAGTTCCTTGGGATGAAGTCCTGGAAGGCAGAGGGGCCCAAGACTACTGGTTGATATTTAAGGATCAACTACACCAAGCTCAGGACCAATGCATCCAGACACATAAGAAATCAGGCAAAAATGACAGAAGGCCTCTGTGGATGAATAATGAAGTGCTGAGGAAACTGAAAGAATAAAAGAGGCCTTTAGGAGGTGGAAGGGAGGACAAATGGACTTGGAAAAATACAGAGAAGCTGTAAGAGAAGCTAGAGACAGTCAGGAAAGCTAAGGCACAGTTGGAACTGGGGCCAGCCAGGGACATTCAGGATAACAAGAAAGGCTTCTGCCAGTGTAAAAGGAAGGTGAGAGATATTGTGGGCACTCTCCAGAAGGAAACGGGAGAACTGGCTACCCTGGATATAGAAAAGGCTGAGGTTCTTAATGACTTCTTTTCCTCAGTATTCAACTCCAAGTGCTCCAGCCACCCTGACCAGACTAAAAAGACTAAAGGTGGAGATTTGGAGGATGAAACCCCTAAACCCACTGTAGTAGAGGATCAGGTTTGAGACCATCTCAGGAACCTGAATGTACATAAGTCCATGGGTCCTGATGATATTTATCCTCAGGTCCTGAGGGAGCTGG
>NW_008673321.1:2241-2623 GCF_000695815.1 Acanthisitta chloris
CGTTGCTAAGCCACTATATATAACTTCCCAGAAATCCTGTCAGTCAGGTGAAGTCCCTGATAACTTCGAAAAGGGAAACATAACCCTGATTTTCAAAAATGGTAAAGCAGATGAACCAGGGAACTACAGACCAGTCAGTCTCACCTCTGTGCCTGGCAAGATCATGGGGCAGATTCTCCTGAAAGCTGTGTTTAGGTACAAGAAAAGCAAAGAGGTGATCGGTAATAACCAAGATGGCTTTACCAGGGTTAAGTCATGCTGGACAAATTCGGTGGCCTTCTACGATAGGGCCACAGAATTTGTAGATAGGGGCAGAGCAACTGATATAATCTATCTGGAGTTATGCAAGGTGTTGGACACTGTCCCGCAAGACATCCTTGTC
>NW_008673322.1:0-9088 GCF_000695815.1 Acanthisitta chloris
CTCTCTGGCCCCGCCGCGCCTGCCGGGAGGAACCGGTTGGTAGTCTGAAAAGCGCTGGGGTTTTTTTTCTAGCGTGATCCAGCCCTGACCTAGATGGGGAATAGTTGTTCTCTCTCCCAGTATTGAAACGAGGCTTTGAGTTTTCACTCGAAACTTTCTTCAGAAACGTCCGTTCTGAAGTGCGGGAGGGGTCTGAAGTCCTGCCCGCCGCGCCTCCGAGCCTGCAGCTCCATCCACTGATGAGGAGAAGTGAGAAGGATATAACGCATCCCCGCATTTTGTCCTTCCCAATTTCATGCTCTCTACCTTTTTATTTTCCCCTCAGGAATGACTGGCAACTGG
Source organism: Acanthisitta chloris (assembly GCF_000695815.1). Lineage (NCBI taxonomy): Eukaryota > Metazoa > Chordata > Aves > Passeriformes > Acanthisittidae > Acanthisitta > Acanthisitta chloris. The sequence goes on from NW_008673322.1 coordinate 343, forward strand.
AATTGTTGCCCATATTTTTACTCTAATTACGAGATTTTCTGTTATGCTTCAGCATGCCTGGGGGAAAAGATGTAAGTACTGTGCTATATGCATAGAAAGAAAATATTCTGTTAAAACCAAGTGGATGTTTTCATGCACTATGCCAATGCAGTGTCATCACCACTTCATGCATGGCATCATACATGCTGAAGTTTCACCTCAGCAAAGATGAAAGCTCTTCGAAAAGACTGAGAATGTAAATCATAAAGCATAGAATCATAGAGTATTTGAGGTTGGGGCTGTGGGCAGGGATGGCCATTCACTAGATCAGGCTGATAAGGGCTCATCTAACCCGGCCTTGAACATTTCCAGGGGTGGGACATCCGCAGCTTCTCTAGGCCATTTGTTCCAACTTGTTCCACCCTCTGAGTAAAGAATTTCTTCCTAACATCTAATCTAAACATACTCTCTTTTAGTTTAAAACCATCATCCCTTGTTCTGTCACTATCTGCCCATATAAAAACTCCCTCTCCCTCCTTTAAATAAGTCTCCTTAAGGTACTGGAAGGCCAAAATAAGGAAAAGGTTCCTCAAAGCCTTTTCTTCTCCAGACTGAACAACACCAGCTCTATCAGCCTGTCTCCGTAAGAGAGGTACTCAGGCCCTTTGATCTTCTGCGTGGCCTGCTCTGGACTCACTCCAACAAGTCCATGTCCTCCTTATGCTGCTAGGTGCAGTACTCCATGTAGGGTCTCACAAGGGCAGAGTAGAGGGAAAGAATCACCTCCCTCTGCCTACTGATCACTCCTCTTTTGATGCAGCCCAGGATGTGATTTGCCTTCTGTGCTGGGAGTGTACACTGCCGGCTTATGTCTTGCTTTTCATCTATAAGAATTCCAAAGTCTTCCGCCAGGCTGCTCTCAACGACTTCTTCTTCCTGTCTGTACTCATACCTGGGATTGTTCCAATCCAAGTGTAGGACCTTGCACTTGAAATTGTTGAACTTCATGAGGGTCTCATGGGCCAACTTCTCAAGTTTGTTCAGGTCAGTCTGGATGTTGTGCCAATTGCTCAGTTTGTTGTCATCTAAAACAGATGACAATTACCTAGCAGATCTCATTCACCAACTCCTTAAACAGCTAGAAGCTCACTCTTGAAAAATTCAGGGCCCTGACTTTACTCCTAGCCTGGCTTATGCTCCTTGAGATCCCAGACTCAACCAGGGCTCAGTCACTACAAGCCAGGCTGCTTCCAATCTTTCCTCCTTTTGTGAGCTCATCCACACTGGTGAGCACCAAGTCCAGCAATGCTTCACCTCTGGCTGATTTGTCTAATACCTGCACCAGGAAGTTGTCCTCCAGGAGTCTCTTGGATTGCTTGCAGCCAGATCTGTTCCTTCCCAACACACATCCAGGTGGTTGAAATCCTCCGTAAGGATGTGAGCTTGTGAGTGTGATGCTTTCTGTATCTGGAGCAAGAGACCATGTCGACAGGCTTGCCCTGACCAGATGGCCTATAGTAGACCCTCACCATCAGGTGTCATTTGTTGGTCCTGTCCTTGGTTTTTATGCACAGCCCTCAGCCTGCGTGTGGGTGTTACTCATAATCTATATACTGTTAATATGCATAGCCCCTCACCTTAAAAAGGATATTGAGGTGCTGTAGTGTGTCCAGCAAAGGGCAGCAAGGCATAAAATGTATAGAACACGTCGTACAAGGAACAGCTGAGGGAATGGGATTTGTTTAATCTCAAGAAGAGTCAGCTCAGGGATGACCTCATCACTCTCTACAACTACCTGCAAGGGTGTTGTAGTGAGGTGGAGCACTGTCTCTTCTGCCATGCCTACAGTGAGAGTACTAGAGGGAATGGCCAGAAGCTGAGACAGGGGAGATTCAGTTTAGATATTAGAAAAAAAAAATTTCCAGTTAGGCTGGTCAGGCACCGGCATAGGTTGCCCAGGAAGGTGGACGAGTTGCCATCCCTGGATGTGTGCAAAAGATGCCTGGATCTGGCACTGGAAGATATGGTTTAGGGTTTAGTGGTGACAACAGAGTGACGGGTTAACAGCTGGACTTGATGATCTTATAGGTCTCTTCCAACTCTCATGATTCTATGATTCTTCCTCTCAGCACGTTAGTAGAGGTTACATTTACACTTCTAAGACAGATCATTCAGCATATGGTAAGATCTTTAGACAGCAAGTAAATAGTCCTTGTAGTAGTTCTGTGCTTTGTACAACATGAAATACAGTTATTCTTATGTTCTTGCAAGCACCAGCACACTGTCTTGCCAGAAGCTTTCACTGGCAGGTGTCCTGCTTTTTTCTGAAGGTCAGCCCTCATCCTACGCTTTCCACTTTCCCATTTAAATGATATTTATTATCAAATTCTACTAAAGCACCTCTTTTTCTGACATATTGCAACAATTATATCTTTGCCTGCAAATGAAGAACAAATAACTCTCAAAGGAGACAAAAAGAAATGGAAAAATAGCCAAACTAAAGATAAACTTCTGAAATACCTGTAAGACCTCCCACTCCTTTAACTGCATTCCTTGGAGGATTCTTAAAACCTCCCTGAAAATGTGCCATTCTTACTTCAGCATTACATATAGCCTGTCATTGAATACTGAAAAAAAAAAAAGGCAACAGAAAAAACATCTTCTGGATGTATTTCTCCCAAGACAAAAGAAGTATCAGGCCTTTATTGGAATAGTATGCATCAAGTTTGCTAGAAATTGTTTAAAAAAATTAAGCCATGGGAATTTTGTGAAGTTGTGATAATTAGCCGTTAGTAGTTACCATGAGAATAATAATACAAAGCAACCATAATTAATACTCAAGTATTTGTATTCAGTTATGTCACATTAGCAAGAACATACCTTCAATTTACAGATTCCATTCTTTAGTGATCAAAAACCATGTGATTTGCCTCAGTCCCTCATAACACTGCCTGTTTTTCTCATGTGCCTTTGGTTTAAAAAGATCACCAGACCTTCTTTGCTGAAAACATTAAGGTATTTGACTTAACCTGTGTCAAGAAGCCATACCACGGAAGGGGCAAGACAAAGCTCCTACTTAATATAGTGAGATATATCCAAGTAAAAGAGCTTCTCAGAAAGAGATCTTCAACTTTAAAATTTAAATGTAGTCACTATCTCTCCCTAAATTTGGGGAATAATTTAAGCCTCTTTAAATATAAAAGATTATTTTTTTTCCAAAAAGTTTGCAGGCAAAATTTTACCTCCAGTCACCTTTTAACCTTAAAACTGTTAGGGAAGGGTTAGAACACTCCCCTTTATGCAATTCTCAAAAATACATCCCCCAGATTCCTTCTTGCACCATTTCATTTATTCTGCTAGAAAATTCTTATTCAGCTTCTGTCTGTCTCATCTGTGTCACCATGAAAGTATGGATAAAGCTTACATTTCTTTTTTTCTAGACAACATTAAAGGAGGGGCTGTTATTGCAATGTGGATGGCCTGACCCTTGGCAGTGATAGCAAAGGAAATAGGTGCTCTGGGACCTAACACCCAAAAGTCAAATGTGTGGCAGATAAGCAGCTGATGGTGCAAAGTACATAGTTAGTCAGGTCTCTTGTTCAGCAGAGACCAGATACATTGCACAACACATATAGAAAATGTCATGCCTTAGAAGGATTTGTATTACCTGGGTTTCCCACATACCTTTATTATTATCTCAAGCACCCAAGCACAGTTGGCATCAGTGTATCAATTCAGGCACTATCCAAATGGAAAAGCTTTCCTTTAGAGACCTTTGATACTCATTCTGAAAATAGGGAGGAAGTAATCACCAAGACAGTTTTATAAGAGTAGCTTGTTTTCATATGCTAGCTTTTTCCTTGGGGTATGTCTCCATGGGGTTGTTAAGCCATGGTACACCAGTAGATACTTATTTTAAATTGTGATAATGACTTTATGGTCTCTGAAATGCAGAAAGAAATCCATGTGCTTCACATATCTCTACCCTGTGTTTTCCAACACATTGGAGAATTACTTCATCTTAGCAAGTATTTCTTGTCTAGGTCAAAAGTTAAATGCTTCTCAGCTACATTTCCTTGTAACAAATTTCCCAGAGAGAACCTCTTCAATGTTCTAGTGAAAGCCAAGCATGGTGGTAACAATAAGTTATTTTCATTGATTTTTTTATTTCCAATATATAATAGGAAAAAATGCATCTTTTTTTTTTTAAAGAACCCACAGAAAACCAAGTCAGCACAAGATAATAGAGCTCATGAAGTATCTAAAAGTATGATTTTCTCCAAAGATTAATCAAATCCTGTTTCTTCAAATTACTGTGTACTACCAGATTCTCCATCTTACCTCAGGATAAAGAAAGTATAAAACTCTTCTAACATTACAGTGCATAATTAAGGCCTGGTCTTCTCTATGTGTAGTCACTGTTTTCAGAAACCATAAAATTACATCAAACACACTTGTGTGTCTCTTACTGTACCTCATGTCAGAGCTCTGAATCTGGCCTCTTTGGCAGAGTCACCTACAAAGATGCCAAAGTGAGGCCCCAAATGAAAATATCCACAAATCACACAGGTTTATCTATAAATACAGATGCTGTGTAGACCTGAGGTGGTTATACCTCTAAGGGTTAAATATAACCTATAAAAGCATTGTCTTGAATCAAAATGTAATTGTGAAGTGTTGCCCAATCCTACTCTGCTCCATCTCTTCACCTTTTCACATGATTGTCCACTACATATATATTTCATAGACTCATAGAATTTTATGGGTTGGAATGGACCTTACAGATCACCTAGTCTAGTCCCTCCCTGCCATGGGTAGGGACACCTTCTCACTAGACCAGAATGCTCAAGGCTTCATCCAGCCTGGCCTTGAACACTGCCGGGGTTGAGGCAGCCACCACCTCCCCAGGCAAAGTGTTCCTCACCACCCTTACATTAAAAATATTTTTCTTAATATCTAACCTAAACTTCCCCTCCTTCAACTGGAATCCATTACCCCTTGTCCTATCATTGCAGTTCCTAACAAAGAGTCTCTCTCCAGCTCCCTTGTAGTCCCCTTCAGATATGGAAAAGTTGCTATGAGGTCTCCATGCAGTGTTCTCTTCTCCAGGCTGAACAGCCCCAACTTCCTCAGCCTGTCCTCATAGGGGAGATGCTCCAGTGCTCTTATCAACTTTGTGGCCTCCTCTGGACCTCATCCAACAGTTCCAGGCCCTCCTTACACTGAGGGCACCAGAACTGCACGCAGAACTCCAGGTGGGGTCTCAGGAGAGCGGAGTAGAGGGGGATTGCGTGTATTATAACAACTATTTGTTGAAGTAACTTTTGTTAACTTATTTTTAAGCATAAAATAGCTCCTTTATAGATGAGTGGGAAACCTCGATTTTTATGATTAAAAGAATATCAATGTTCATTAAATTTTAACATCAAAACCTGTGCATTACAGATGGAGCATGTACAATCCTTTACATTAAAAAATGTTCTTTCATTTGTTTCTTATGCCCTCTCCATCTGAATTTGGAGACATTAATTATTTCACATCTTGTTAGGCATCTATTAATTAGTGGTTTTGAAATCTCCAAGAGCACCATCAAATATATCAAGAAAAAGAAATATCACTCTTAAATTCAAGAAATTATGGTGATTGCAATAACTGAGTAGAAGATTAACATAATTGTTTGATAATGAATTCAAAAGAGTGTTTACAAAGTAACAAGCACAATACCAACGCTGTGATCATGAGTCCCCTCTTTGTGATAATATTTATCCATTTTTGTTAGGTGATAACCTCATGATTCCTGGTCTGCTAAACTTCAACTTGAACACAACATCTGCCTTTCCCATATTAACTCCTCACATGCTGCCTCTGGCTAGCTGCTGTGTTTCCATTGCAGTGTGCTGTGGAAGCTGGCAGTAAGGGCAACTGGCAATTCCTTGTTTTGCTTCTGCTATTCAATACCCTGAAAAGATCATGTTTTTTTCAGGGTCAACCCCAAAGCAGACCTCATGCAGCCTTATGAGTCTTCCATCTATGTCTTCCACCTGCTCTGCATCTGACTCACAAGTGTCTCCCCTGTATTGCTCCCTAGCAAAGAGAGACAGAATGAGTCATTGTTCACAGTGTGACTATGTGAACTCCCAGTTGTGCTTCTGTAAAATCAGCAGAAAATAGTTATGCTCTGAAAGACCATGAAAGATGTGTTAGCTTGGGAGGTGCAGGCCACAAATGTGCTCAGAAGGTGAACCACTGTGAAGCACAGAGCTGTAAATTGTTCCCAGACTGTTTGATATCATAGTGATACATGTGTAATGCCACATTAGAATAGAAAATTTATGTCATGAAGTTGAATAGGATGTGGAAAACGAAATGTATATTTAACATGAAGATTTATAATAGACATTAAGGTTTTTAAAAGTACAAAAGGCCTTTACACTAAGTTAAGATGTTCAGAAATAATTGTTATCACTGTCAAGATACTGTAATTGAAAGCTAAACACTGTTAATGGGACCAACAATAATGCAAGTGAAGAGCAAACTACAGCAGAGATCTGCAGCATCAAGGTCCTTGTGCAAAAAGCTATGAAGGTAAATGAGTTATCATAGAAATCATGGAATCATAGGATGGTTTGGATTGGAAAGGGCCTTCAAAGTTCATCTAGTCCAACCCCCTGCCATGGATCTATAATCTATAAGCTGCTGGCATACTTGTGAAGGGACACTGGCTTCTGAAGCTGAGACATTCTAGAAGTACTAAAATGCTATGAAATGTCACCAAAACCCCACAGTTAAGGCGTGTGAGTGTGTGTGTGTGCTCGTGTGAATGCTGAGGGGATTTAAAAATAGAAGACATAGGAGGTTTATATTTAATCTTGAATATTCAGAGTTTTCAATTCAGGACTGCCATGGCAAATAGACATTACCTATGCCAGGTATGCAAGCAAGCTAGGAATGAACAGAAAGAATAAAGTAAGTTTATACTTTCCTATGTGATAAACTACATTTGTCATGAGATGTCCCAAAGAAACACTAGTACCTACTGGAAGTGTTCAGGAGTACTTGTAATTTTGGAATATGAAAAAAAAAGTGAGGCTGAAAGGCAGAATAACTGAAATTTAATTGGCTTGCTTTAACGTAACTGAAGTCACATTTGCTGAAAATTAATTCTTTTATCTAATACCTCAAAATGTGATCCCTTGATTTTATGATTACTTAGAAAATGTTTCCATTCACACATGAAAAATTCAAATATGTGCAACTCTACAAAAAACACCCCTGAGACAGCATCATTGTTATGTCATGGGAAGGAACATATTCTATATAAGTCACTGTTACTCTTCTTGAAATTCATCTTTACTTTCAGAGATAATACTACTTAACATGGTTTAAATGTCATAATTTAAGTATTAATTAAAAGCCTTCATTACAAAGCAAGCACCAAACAAGCAAGCAAGCTCTATCCTCCTTTTCTCTCACATGGTCAAAAAAAAGAGAAGAAAAATTGAAGGGAACAGAGCTGACTTCTGTTTTCTGCATAGAACTTGAGGTACAAGTGTGACTGATTTTACCAAATGTAATTTTATTTTAATGGGTTTCAAGTCTTTTATCAGCCTTGTAAGCTTAACACAGTTTTTCTAGTACATAATTTCCTGTCATGAAAATATTTTTTTCCCCAGTTTGAGTATTTATTAGTTTCCATTCTCTTCTTCTCAGGCAATAGTAAATGATGCCAAGAGATGAAATCGTTAAAAACCAGTAACAAGAGAGTATGGAGGAACTAATTGGAGACTTAGTAGAGCTAATGACACTGAGAAAATGAAAGCATTCCCTCTTTCTTTTGCATTGTTACTTGCTTTGTCACAAGCAAAGATGACAGATCACAATGCAAGAAGTAATTTGCCTGCACTAATAGGTAATTATTCATGGATGTCCATGTGAGTTGAAAGGTGAAAGACAATTTGCTGTCAAATTTGTGTTTCTTTATATATGGAATGCTGTAAATGATTACTGAATTATTTTGTCAGCCCATGTGATAAATAAAGTTCACCTGCAGACACACCAAGGAGCCCAGAGAGACAATGGCAGGAAAGGACTCCTCAAATAATGTCCTGTCCTGGCTGCACCCAGGCCTACTCCAGGGCCACCAGCCTGTCAAAGGTCTATAGCACAAGTCCTGAGGAGCCCAGTGCAGGAACCCAAATCAAGACCTCCTGTCCCAGCTGCTCGCCAGAGTCCTTTCTTGCTTTGTCACTGACTGCTGTGTGTGTGTGTACACGTGGAGATGTGCACATGTGTGTGCAGACATATGGCATCTGAATGCAGTGTCTGGAGTCTGAGGGTGGGTAGAGGCTCTATGTCCAAGGTGCAGCAGCCATAGTGAAAGTGAGCTGCCAGTTAAGTGTGCAAGTGCCACCTGTTTCTTAAAGCACTGAATTTTTTTAAAGCATCTAAATAAAGTGACTTTCCCCATCTGTAAACTGGAGGTTTTCAATAAATTCTAGTATGTATTGGGACTCAAGTTACATTTGAAAATGCTATCCTAATTGACTTCTACTGCTTTTATTCTATTGGTATTCAGAAACAGGTTGGAGTATGAGGTAAAGCAATAGAATGCTGTCCCATACTCCACTTGAATGCCTTTAAAAACCCACTGAGAAGAATTAGTCTCTCTGCACATAAACATTTTGTTTCCAAATACCTTTTTATGTGCTCAGAAATTTTTTTTTTTGTTGTTTTATTCCAGAAAGGAGTAATCTCTTTTTGTTCCCTA
>NW_008673322.1:9103-10247 GCF_000695815.1 Acanthisitta chloris
AAACAGAATGGTTGTTCATTGGAAGTATTTATGGAGGCAGGGAATTACATCAGGCACCAACAATATTATGTTGGGTTTTCACTAAGAACCTTTATTTTGTGTGAATGTCACTGTAAAATCACATGTTCATACTTTTTCTTCACATCAATTTCTTTCTCTGTACAAATTAGTCAGGTATGCAAGTAGTGCATTCCACTGCTAAGAGCTGTAAGAAAACACTGGAAGTATTTATGGAGGCAGGGAATTACATCAGGCACCAACAATATTATGTTGGGTTTTCACTAAGAACCTTTATTTTGTGTGAATGTCACTGTAAAATCACATGTTCATACTTTTTCTTCACATCAATTTCTTTCTCTGTACAAATTAGTCAGGTATGCAAGTAGTGCATTCCACTGCTAAGAGCTGTAAGAAAACACTGGCACTTGGATTTGAATTCTGCACTACTATTCTGCACCATTTGATGTGTACCTTCACATGCTGGATTTCTGACATTCAATGACAAAATTCCTTTTAAGATTTAAAATGTGAAATAAATCATAGAATCATGGAATAAACCCGGTTGTAAGAGACCTCAAAGATCATCGAGTCCAACCCTACCATCATTACTAGACCATGGCACTAAGTGCCACATCCAGTCTCGTCCTGAAAACTTCCAGGGATGCTGAATCCACCACCTCCCTGGGCAGCCCGTTCCAACACCTGATAACTCTCTCCATAAAAAATCTCTTCCTAATATCCAACCTAAACCTGCCCTGGCAGAGCTTGAGTCTGTGCCCTCTTGTCCTACTGCTGGTTGCCTGGGAGAAGAGACCAACCCCCACCTGACTACAACCTCCTTTCAGGGATTTGCAGAGGGTGATAAGGTCTCCCCTGAGCCTCCTCTTCTCCAGGCTAAACAGCTCCAGCTCCCTCAGCCTCTCCTCAATAGCACTTGTCCTTCAGTCCCTTCACCAGCCTCGTTGCTCTTCTCTGGACCCGCTCCAGCACCTCAATATTCTTCCTGAAATGAGGGGCCCAGAACTGTACACAGTACTCAAGGTGTGGCCTCACCAGCACCGAGTACAGGGGCAGAATCACCTCCCTGGTCCTGCTGACCCCGCTGTTCCTGATCCAGGCCAGGATGCCATTGACCTTCTTGACC
>NW_008673322.1:10434-23084 GCF_000695815.1 Acanthisitta chloris
CTCTGTAAAGCCCTCCTGCCTTCCAGCAGGTCGACACTCCCCCCCAACTTTGTGTCATCTGCAAACTTGATGATGATGCACTCAATCCCCGTATCCAAATAATCAATAAAGATATTAAAGAGAACTGGGCCCAGCACTGACCCCTGGGGAACACCACTAGTGACCAACCACCAAGAGGATATGGCACCATTCACCACCACTCTCTGGGCCATCCAGCCAGTTCTTAACACAGCAGAGAGTGTATAATACCATGAGTGTATTGATACCATGAGTGTATTAATACGATATCTCATTTAATTAGTGTATTATACCAGAATCAGAATACTGAGTACTTATTAAATAAAATGTCTGAAACAATAATATTATCTTCTTTAGATTTTCAGTTTCAGCTCAAACTTCAGATAATTATGAGAGGAGATGTTTATCACTGAGGAGGGAAGAATGGCTCCATAGCAGACTTTAGTCTTTCCTCCCTTTAATGTGACCCCAGCAGAGAGATTTGCATGTAAGCTTTCAATTACTTCTGCTTCCTAGGAGGAAACTGCTATTTTGCTCTCACAGTTTTCTTGCAATATTTTCCTACGGCGACTGATACTGTTCATTGCACAGGTGTGTCTCCTGGAGCTGGCAGAGCCTGCTCCGAGCTTTTGGATGGTTGTGGCATCAATACTTCTTGTCATCTCCAGTCACAGTCATCCATGGACTCCATCAAGTAGCTCACTGTACTGGAGCAGGTTTACAATACATACTATCCAATAGTAACAGCAATGTAACAGATTCATGGCCTGAGTCCAACCATGATGCAGATTAAATTAGATTCTCCTTCCTCTCCTGACACACTTTAAGCAAAATTCTTCGGCTTCTTACTTTGGGAAGGAAAGGAGGATTTTCAAAGTGGGAGAGGGAGCTGAGGGAAGGAATATTCTTAACTGTAGGAATACAATTTTAATTCTCAACTCGTATCTGAAATGTATCCCACCTCTTTTAGTAACATCAGGCCCCACTTGTCAACTCCTCAACATGACAGGACACCAATTTCCTTTTAATTGTATGAAAAATTAAGACTTATTCCATGTAATACCTATTTGTGCTAGGCTGCTCAAAACCCCTCACATCATTATTCACAGTTAATGAGAGTGTCAGGACTTGCCAGAGAAACCAGAGCAAGGAGAAATTAGCAGCACAATTGGAGCTGACTGCCTCAGCACAGTCACAGCAGAGTGCAGAACCGTGTCCTGGGCTCTGTGCTGCTACACCAGAGCTCAGCAAACCACTCATTGCAACCAAACAAAAAAACAACAGCCTGGCCCATTGTATTAAACTCCCATATAGTACACGGGAATGAGATTTTACACATTTAACTATATATGTATCTTGGAATATTTAGTATACTAACCTCCTTGGACTTTTTAATATATCCACTAGAATTTGCAGAAATACAAGTTACAGTCTTTACCATGGGTGGGGTTTTTTAGCACAAAGAAACTTTATAGAGCAACATAATAGTGTAGTCTACTCAGTTAGCATAGTTTTAGTGGATTATGAGTAATACATATCCTGGGATATGTTGTTCCTGATTACTTTGATAATTTTAGTGAAACTGCTGACTTTAATCATACTTATAATCCCAAACATGTATACTAAACACTAGTATGACTGTAAGGGTTCAGGGCATGGGTTTTGCAAGTAATGGCACCTTGAGTATTGAGTCAGTAGGCACCCAGAGCATGAACCTGTACTTACTGTATCATGAACCTGTACTTACTGTTATCACTTTCAGTGATAACATTATCCTTTGGTTTGCCCAAATTTAGTTCGTCTTTCTCCTGTAAGGATTTTGATGTAGCCTTGAAGTTGCTAGCAGACAACGTGGTAAATTCATTGATTCCCTGGATAAAAGAATTCTGACTAGGAAGATCCAGCAGGATTATTCAACATGACAAACCAGGAGGATTTTCAGTGCCCAAGTACAAATGTACCAATACTAAATGGTACCACTACACACACACACAAAGATAATATCTGAAAAGACTCTGTCTTTTTTAAGCTAGGCAGAAACTCAAAGTGGAAACACTGATATCATGAGTTGATTAAATACTCTGGTGACCAGTTAGTTTATTCTCTGGTTCTTCTCATCAGCAGTGATTCCTGCTTTAACAAGTCTTCCCTGTTTGCACTGCCTCAGTTCAACTCCCTTTGAAATTATTAACATACCCAATGAAATCATTTCATTCTGGATCAAAATCTGAAGGTCAGAATGTCTGATGTGTTTTATTGGGCCACAAATAACACAAACAACTACAGAACCCACCTGTAGTACTATGTTCAGCTCTGGGACACCCAATATAAGAAGGATGTGCACCTGCTGGAGCAAGTCTAGAGTAGGGCTACGAAGGAGATCAGAGGGATGGAGCACATCTCCTATGAAGACCAGCTGAGATTGTTGGCATTATAATAATTCCAGTTATGATAAGCTATCTTTTTTTTTTTCCAGAAAAAGCTTTGTTCATCTAAGTCTCAGCTGTACATATTCCTCCCCTTGAACCTACGGTGCAGGTAACAGTTAATACCTGCCTCAGGGATGTCAGTGCCAAGTATGTGGTAATCTTTAGTCTTTGCTCCAACAACTTTCCCTTCTCTTTTATTCTGCTAGCAGAATATTTGCCCTTCCATTAGCAATTTTTGTGATACTCAGAGCCAAAAAAGCTTAGCAGAGTGCTTTTTGCACAGTTATAAAATAATGAAAACAAGTAAAATCAGGCCAGGAAGGGAATAAAGTGCACAGCAAGACAGAGGCAATGACTACTCAGTTTTTGTAAAATTAAGGTATGTAATTCTATATCAAGAAATGATCCAGCTTTTTAACGTCCCCATGCAAAAAAAAAGGAAGCAAACCAGTAATAGCTAGAAAATAAGTTTTCTTTCTCATTTTATCTTTGCACTTCACCGTCTGTTCTCTATTAACTGCTCTCTTCATTTATTTGCTCAGCCTTTTCTCTTTAGCAGATAAAAGGGTTTCATTAAAGCAAAGCCTAACGCTCTCAGCATCAGGAGAGCTGCCAACCTGAGCAGTTTTAGTAGGTCTGTTAAGCTGACCTAAGCACACTAATACTTAATAATTTCCTTCTATTCACAGCAGTCCTTTGCAAATATTCCTTTATCTCATATGAAAAACTAAGTTATGCAATTCAAATGAGTAATAAAAGACCAGACCTCACACTCTATCTTATATTTATGTAGACACATAGTTGTGTCCTAAGAGGAGCAGCACATACTATCAATTGCAATCTCTGCTGTACCAGAAGTACTTCCTAGGACTGCAAAAAGGACTAACAACAAGTATTCCAATTATGAAGATGAAACCTGCACTGGGCAATCAAAACAGAACTTTTTTTTCCTGGATTTCCTGCCATAGCCCATTTGCGAAGAGAATGTTCTAAACTTATTTGAAGGATATCAGCTATACCTATTTGATATATTTTATCTCTAATTTATCCAGAAGGCAAAAAACTCACACAGATTCTAGAAAGCACGGCCATCTTCTGTCATTACCATAGCACTTAATATGGCAGAAGAATACTCTGAAGAACAAGGGAACTACATAACAGTACGAGTTGGCATGAATGCTTGTCAAAGGAAAAGTCTTTTTCATCCTTAGTATCATTTGCCATTCTTCAGTGCTCCACAGCTCTGGCAATTCCTTCATTTTTAACTAAATCAAAGTTTTGAAATCAATGAAGAATTGAACCTTCATCTCGTACATACGAGAAAAAATTCTCTAGCAGTGGCTGACTGACCTGAATTCTTCTCTCCTGAAAAGTTAATGTAATTGTTTAGGTAATGTAATAAATATGGGGAGAAGGTGGTGGGGTGGGGTGGGGTGAGAGCACCACAGTGCTGTCTAATAAGGAACATACTCAATAAGCAGCACAATTTATTTAAGTGAACGTTTGCCTGAGAGCTGCTGACAGGCAAGTACAGAAATCATGCTGGAGCAGTCCCACAGCATCATTTCTCCAGCCATAACAGAAAACATTGGCTCATAACAGCTGATTTTTATTCATTCTCTGTTTTCAAGTTTTGCAAAGGTTGCTGAAAATTTTACCCATTTTAGTTCATACAGAATTATTATACAGGTGGAAAAATAATAAAAGGGCCATAGTTCTGTGAATAGACAGGATCATATTTTAAACTCAAAACCCAAACTGTCCCAATAAGAAAAGAAGTACTCATTTTTATAGAGGTTTAGGAGACAAAAACTGATCACGCACATATCTTACTATACGTAGTGTAGCATTTATACATCAGCACTACAGTGAGGTTAACAACATATTAGCAACTTCGCACAGAAGCAGAACTCCAGAGGAAACTAAACCAGCCTTCTCCCACAAGAAGTGTCTTTCTGCTTCTTCAAGGAAAGAGAAATTTTGCTGAACCCACCTACGTCAAGTGGCAATTGTGCTGCTTAGCCACAGCTGTGGCAAAGTCTTCAAAGAAAAGACAACTCGACAGTGATGAGTTAGGCTTCTTCACAATCACCTGAGTATGCCCCTAAGCAATCCTTCTCCGTGTTATTTCATTAATTGACCTCCTATCCTTGCAGGGCAAAACAGTACTTACGCTAGATAATGCAACACCATGCAGACCTCTTCTCAAATTACTCATTTCTCCAGTTCTACTGCACAGGAACTCACCCTTGCCAGAGAACAGAAAATACAGAAGAGTGAGAGCATGAAGAAGCAAAGATTATCTGCTGTGAATAAACTTACTTTACATAAGAGAAATATGGCTAAAGTTTTTTCTATTCTTTTTAAATAAACACTCTAAGATCTAATCTGTATGATCCATGTCATGGTGATCAATGCACTCATCTAACAAAAGAGGACTTCAATTATTCAGCCCCTAAATTCAGATCTAAGTGCTCAGTTTTATGGGATAACACTGGGTATTTCTGGGTTGTTATTTTTTAAGCTTATGTAAAAACAAAACCCCACGGATTAAGGACCTTGACAAAAATCTAGTGTCCCACAGAAGGCCATGCAAATAAAAGAAAAAAAGAAGTAGAACCATCATACAAAATATCAATGCATTTTATAACTTCTTCTCTATTGCCACCTTGCTACCAAGTGATTCTCCTTGTGGCAAAATAAATTAGGAAAGGACTGTGTGTAAAGGAAGATGTGACATCTGTCCTTCATCTTATCTTTTCGTGAAAAGTCATATTTTTTTAGTACAAATACCATTATCTCTTAAAAATCCCTGTATTTGTTATTGAGGAAATTGATATTGCTCCAAAAATAAACACGTAAAAAAATCTGTGACCATTTTTCCTTCAATTGCTATCTCTTGATACCATCAACACATAAAAAAAGCAATAAAACCATTACTTAACAAGAAATTTATAGTATTTTTGTGCATACCTGTAGATTTATATAAGTGAACTTTATACTGCTAGGCAACATGATTTATATACCAGAAAAGAAGGTTAAAAGTAGGTTAGTGATATAGGACAATGATTCTTCAACTCAACTTGCCTTCCTGCCTCCAGTTTGATGCATAATATACAGTGCAGGCAGAACATCAGTAGCAGCTCAGTTCATCCCTTGCTGCTTGCCCGAGAAATATACGGAGTGTGCCTCAGGTCACCACTTCTTATGACTAACTAGCATTTCTTCTGGGTTTATAACTATCCGGGGGGAAGGCACAGGTTTAATGGGTCATATTCTGTTTGAGCTCAATTTGGTGGAGAGGCACAGGGGTTACTCCTTAATACTGAGTCCAGCTGTGTCCTGTTAATCAACATTTAAATTTCTGTCCTTGCTTCAAGGTTACTTGAAAGTCAAGCTGGAAAACAGACCCCATGATGAGATCTCCTTTGCCTACCTGTTCTCCCTTATCCCCATCCCCCAAAATCTGCTCTACTTTACTGAGTTCAAACATTATTAGAAAGGATACAGCACCTGGCCTTGCTTTGGCTGGCCGTGTGATTTCAGTTGCCATGAAACACCACCAGGATTAGTTCCCTGGAGGAAGCAGGCACAAAACAAGATAAAATGATTCGAGACAGGTAAAGACTACAAAGCAGGATTTAAAGGTCTAGGAGTTTAATACCTGTTATCCTGTAGGATTCCTAGGAGGGATAACAGCATAAACATCCTCAAAAAAACAAGCATGGGAGTGGATGAATCACAATAAAAACTTCTATATCACTCAAGGCAAAAGATGAAAATTGTCTGCAGTACTCCCATGCTGTATTAGTTAGTTTTTAATTAATAACTAACTCTTGCTACTCATTGCATAAAATTGTATAGAGATCCTCTCTGCTGTATGTTCAGGCATGACACCGTGTTATAGGGAACAGCTTTCTAATGGATGGCTCTTGTTTAGTTACTATGCAGATATATTTCCACTTGAAGGACAAAGGAGCAGAGAAGAAATTTCCATACCAAAACCAACTGTATTCACTTGCACTCAGCTAGCTGAATGACTTCACTTTCCAAATTTATCATTTCAGAAAGCAGCATGTGTCTCTGTGTGTGTGTGTGTGTGTGTGTGTGTGTGTGTGTGTGTGCATATACCAATACACACCTAACTGAAAAGATGCTAGGGCACAGGATTTTGTAGATGAGCGGCCAGATGCTCAGCTGATTTATCAGCACATACTCCTGGGGCAAATTTTCAGAGGAAACTTCCCCTGTTGTCCCAACTGCTTTTGAAAAGCAAAAAAAAAAAAAAAGGAGAAAGGCTTTTTCAGAGGTCTTCAGCTTAAAACAAACCCTCCCACATCACTTTTCATATTCAAGAATCAGCATGAAGTTAAATCTTCTGTCTTTTCCTTAGTGTACCCCAAAACTCTTCTGAAAGGTACTGTCTGTTACCTCAGGAAGCCTGCTTACAAATCATACATTAAAGAAATGGGAATATATTGGTGCTTCCATTTCAAGGCAAGCTTTGCCAAGTCAATGAGGGGTAAGCTGCGTGTACCATGACCCCTACTTCCTAAACTGACCTGTACAATTTTCTCCATGTGTTGCTTACTTCGGCCACCCATACAGAACTCACAGTTGCCATCCGTTCTACACCAGCATGGCCAGGGGTGAGGGGCAGAGACGGTGCAAGGTTTTTTCTGCATCTCAGTAATAAATGTCTCACAACAAATGATGTAATAAAATAGCTGTTTCAACAAGATCAACTAAAAAAGAAAAACAAGGATTTTGAGTAAATCTTACATTCCCTCAAGTTCGAGAAGCCCACATTTCTGCACCATTTAATGGTCTCTGGACAGGTTTTCCCATAGTACACTGTGCAGATCCCGTTCATGAGAGAAGTGTTTGCCTCCTTGGTCACTTGAGATACAAGAAAACAAATTGGTAGAAGATATTCTTATAAGAGCTTCTTCCTGCTCTGTTAAAGGCAAGGCCATGAACAGGTAGTAATCACTGGTGCCAAGCGGGAACTCCCTGGGGTTGCAATGAGCTGGCTAAATTTATCTTGCAGCCAAGATACTGTGCTACACAACACAAGCATCAAGGCCACTCTGCATGTGCCACACAGCACAGCACAGGCCTGGTTAACTGTATCAGTAACTTGACAACACACAAAGGTCGTCTGGTCAGAATTAACACATTCCACCCCTTGCTTCAGATACAGTTTACTTTACTCAGAGGCTTGATAACTTATGGATTACATTAGCAATTTGTTCAGCTAATAGTTTCCAGGAAGGCTGGGATCTCTGTCACAGCAGTCACACACACACACAGGCCAGCCCTGCACTGGACATTGCTTCAGGTTCCTGCACAGCAGCTACTCAAGCTGCTCTGTAGCTGCTTGTGTCTTAAGTACAAGGCCAAGTAGGACAGACGTGACCTTTTCCAGATCACTAATTCATCAAACACAATGCCTGTTGCAGTGTTCCCAATACACCATCCAATCCCCATGGTCAACTCTCCAGGTTCATCTGCCTTCTGACTCTTACACACTTTCCTACTCCCAGTCCAGGACTGATGGTGCCACAATTAAATTGTAACATTACATTTCTTGGTCTAATCAAGCCTAACTGCCCAATAACAAATACAGTCACATCACTGCATCTCTTGCTTATTAGGCATATCCTCATTGTTATTTTTCATAGACATATAGGTCAATCAGTTGTTCTGCTTTAAAACTCTTGAAAAATCTTAATTTCAACATTTTGCAGGCCTTTAATGATCAACAAAATTAAGACACCTAGCCTTTTCCCTGATGATAACACTATTCCACAAACTGAAGAGTCTTCTGAGTCTTCCCATCTGACAGTAAAATTTTCCACATTACATACTGCCAATTAATTATACCCACTTCAGACAAGGTCAACAACTATAATACAGAACAGAAATACAAATGCAGATGTCTCAAGAGGGCTTGGGTCATATAAAAGGGAGGACTCAAGGTTTTCATATTGCCATGTAAGATTTGCGAATTTCTCTTCAGAAGAAGGAGGAAAACAGACATCAGAACTTTGTGTTTTCTGCTTAAACAGAATGTTTCCCTTCTGATCAAATCTGCAGTGACCTGCCACTGCTCTGATAGGTTTCCACTGTGCTAATTTCTTCAGTGGAAACTATCTATCAAAGTCTTATCTGGGATGAGCCCTTAAAAACCTGTATAATCTTGTAGACTCTCAGGAAGATGGCAGTCTAAACAGTCCATTCAAATGGAATGCTCTTTCTTCCCTTGTTTGCCAAAGAACCCACCATGAAGATGAAACAAACAGACAGCTTCTCTTGAGAGCCAGAAGGAGCAAGACATCACTAACAAAAGAATCAGACTAAAGCCTCCTTCCAAAAGGGTTTCATTTTTGCTGTTTCATGGTTACTGTCACAGTTTGGGTGGTGGAGTATTTCAGTCAGGCTCTCAGGGCAGCAGCCTGGTAAAGGTGACAGCACTATTGTACAAACACTTGTGTTATTCTGCTTTAACTCATTCTGGGCTAGGCAGAAATACCCAACAGCTTCACCAACTCCAAATGACCTTTAAAAACTTTATTTGAGGTGCTATCCTGGTGTTGCAACACTGTCTAATCCTTCCTGTGTGAGCCAGGAAGCCAGCTGGAAAGGGACAGGATGGCTACTTCAGCAATACAAATGTGTGGTCACAGCCAAGGTCTCTGCTAGCTCTCCACCTGCATTATTGAGGTGCAGAAAGTTTTCAGTCCTTAATTCAATCTCTAGTTAGGATACCCATCCCCAATACAGGGCTCTGGATACAGAACTTCATTAAAGGAGTGGAAGAGGATCAGAAATCTATCAGGAGTATAGGAGGAGAAATAGCACACTTTGCTGAAAGCAGGGCTGGAACCAGCTATCAGTGGGATGTATTCATGTCCTTCCAACACTGGGGTTAGGAAGGTTGACATACATTGATCCAGGTTGCTACTGATTGAACCCATCCCCAGACTCTTCCCTCTGTTACACCTTCACTATGAGTCCACACATAGCACTGTCATGTGGCAACAGCTCTTGCAGCATTGTCAGGCAATGACACCTGAAAGCAACTTTCTACCTATTACATTCTCCAAGTTTCTTTTTAGTATGAGCTGGGAATCTAAACAGAAGCTAAACTGCTACATACAGATTCCTTAGTGTTCATAGGACAGTTTCTCACATGTCTTTTTCTCTCTTCTCTATTAGACTCGAGGAAATATTTTCTAATGGCAACAACAATGAGATGCAAAGACTGCCTGCCTGGGAAAAGCTGATTGCCATTAGGGAAGGCAGAAAAAGGGCATTAATCAAACAACTATCAGGAATGCTTGAGAGGCAGAATCGATTCTGCCTCGAACAGCTACAGAGTAAGTCAGTTCTTGTCCAAATTTATAGGCCAAATGTCAGCCATCTCATCCACATGCCCTGAGTCATGACTTTTGACACCGTAAGATGGACCATGCTGAAGTTGCCCTGGAGCTTTAACAGCGTTATAGGAGCTGCATTTCACACTGGGATGTCTGTCTCATGAGATCTTAGTATCTGTCAGCACTTCCTGTGTGCACACATACAAGCTAAGTGTGTTCACAGCAGACCATCCTAGACAATTACGCTCTGACATCTCATGCCTGTAGTCCTCTTCACAACATCCTGTCTCCATTTCTCCAGGGTTCTGTTGTCATACCAAATCTGTTTTTCTCTACACTACATCATTATGTTAGTAATTAAACCACAAAAAACTCAGCAAAAGTTTAAAAAATATAGCATCTGGTAAATCAAAAGAATGCCTGTTACAGCTAAATCAGGTGAAATAAGCTGCAGGCACATCTCTTTAATTTCAGGTAAAGCCTGGCAGTAACTTACTACAAAAGCTTGGTAGCAATGTCGATAGCAGATTATAGGGCTACACAGTACATCATAATACCCCAATAAACCTCTTGATCAGAGAGTCTTCTGGCACAGGGTCTCATCTCACATTATGGTCAGAAATGGAGATCTGTGGGACAGATCAAAAACAGAGGAAGTAAGGAGCAATCCTTCCCCAGAATATTCATTCAATTTCCTCAAATGTGTGTGTTCAGGCTTCCAGCAATGTTCAATAAAATTTACATATCCTAAGGCGACTGGCATGAACATTAAGCTTCCTGTTTCAATGGAGGGAAGAAAATATCTAAGGATTGTGCTAAATCTCAAATTTGGTACTTGCATTTCTTTCAGGGGTGAAAAACAGTAAGAGCTATGTGTCACCTTCCTGTGTCAGGGAGTTCATCAAAAAAGGACCTGTTTGGAACTTTTCTATTACTTTTTTTTTTTTTCACTTACTTCCAAGCCCTGTACACATCTTCTTTCCTGGATTTAATCCATATGCAGTTTGAGGACAGAGCCTCCCAACAGGCTGCAACAGCACAGCAGAGAAGACAAGCAGAAATAACCAGGGCCTATATTTCACTGCTCATCTGCAGATGTTTGCAGGGAGGATGATCGAAGTCTTTCTAACAAAAACCTGAATTTCAAGCAGGAGCATTTTGCCAGACTTTTCACAGCACCTGAATTTGACCTAAGGTTAAGGTGCTATCTTTCATTCACATAGTGCTGCATTAAACCACCCCTTTGCCCCTACCACCAATGAAATACATGAAGCAGGCATATAGGCTGTGTAACCCCCAAGGTGCTTACATCCTAATCTCCTCTTTGCTTTCTTAGACAAAGCACATTCAGTATTCCAAATTTACTTTCAGAAAGAATTTCTTGGTGTGACTGAAATCACAAATGTCCTGAGTGTCTTTTATTTTGTATCTTTGTTTTCAAGCCACAAATAGTGTCCTGAGAGCAACACAGCTTTTATTTCTTACACAGACAGCTTGATACAGTCCATGAATGAGGTGTTTATATCCAAAGGAATTTCGCTTATCAAACCAAGTATCTAAAATCACAACCATGACAGGATGTTAATGCCCTTGATATAAAAATACAATAAGGTGTGGTGGTTGTCATGGTAACTTTCCGTCACACTGGGCACTTGCAGCAGCTTGAGAATAATGATTCAGAAGTTGAAATGCAAGGTGCTGTATCAGAGGGAGATATTTTTTAAAGCCACTTTTTATTTCTGTTAAATAAATTCCTTTTTGGGGGGTATTATATCTTCTGATTTATCCTTGTGGCTTAAAAATATTGGATTGAATGTACTTGAATCCCATATTTGCAAAGAACAAAATCCCCTCTTTGTACTTTCTGCCAACAGATCTCATCTTCCTGAGTCTATGAGTTTTCAGGAAGTTTATCTCATTGAAAGACTTCAGGTATCTCTAATATTTCTTGAGCATGACAAAAATTTAATGTGTAATTCACTTGAAGAACTCTAAAGCATAACAAATAACAGTTCCTTTTGAAAGAATTGTCAAGAATTTTTATGTTGGAAAAGTAAGAGGGGCCCCAAGGACAAACTGTTCTTTCCCTTCAGAGAAAAGATGGGATTCAGGTACGGTGGTAATAGGAATCAATTGTAATAGTGTCAACTGTACTGTAAGGGTGACCTTTACACTCCTCCAGACTTCTGTGGTGATTCATCTCCTTGCAAAACTCACGAAGTTATTAGATGCCTTCAAAATAATTTCACTGAAGATACATGTCTTCCTGTGTTACTAGAACTTTCCAAGGTGCGACTTTGTTTCCTGACTGGCCACTGAAGGATGACCAGAGCTAATGTTGCACACATGAAGAGGTTCCTGCCAAATGCAAGTTTGCATAGCCATGGCCATAAGAGCTGTATGATTCTCTGACATTTGCCAACATGAGTGAGGGTATGATTCATCCACATAAGGAGACCATAGTGTATCCAACCTGACCAAACCAGGCTGGACAAAGCCTTGAACAACCTAGTGGGAGGTGTCCCTGCCCATGGCAGGAAGGTTGGGACCAGATGATCTTTAAGGTCTATTCCAACCCCTTGAGATTCTATGATCCTTTTGCCTTGTCCTGTGTCAAGATGCATACCAGGAACACAACTATAGCATAGAAGTCTCTCATCTAACAGGATTATAGGGCTGTTAAGGAACACATTTAGCACAGGTAGCTCGGTCTGCAGCTGCAGTGAGGCCATGAACTGCCGACCCTGTGCATAACAAAGGGCACAGGGTCCTGTGGCACCACCCAGGTGACTGGACACTGAGACACAGCAGGCATCAAGGA
>NW_008673322.1:23119-24542 GCF_000695815.1 Acanthisitta chloris
TGTGAGGGTATAAAAGCCCAAGGCTCTCCTTTGTCTGGGGTCCCTCCTAGGAAGCACCCAGTTTGAGCTTTGATTCTGTTGCTGCACCATGCTAAAATTATTTTAAGGATCCAGAGTTCTGAGGCTCTCCAACGGGAAACTGGGGTCGAGCTGGGAAGGAAACCTGGTCTGAGTGTGGGGTGTGCAAAGAGCCAAGTGGGGCACCTGTTGGTTTACTGGAGCTGTCCACTGAGAAGGGACCTCCAGTCTTATCTCACGTGGTGTGAGTGTGATTGCCGAAGTGGCTCCCAGATGGTCAGACAGGAAAGTTTCCTTAACAATGTCAGTGGTAAGCTAATGATCTATGTCCCAATGGCTCTGCATAAACAGGTGTTGTATGGTGTGATGTGATGAGTGGGAAAAGAAGATTCTCACTTTGTTGTGCTGTTTCACCCAGTGCTGGGTGACCAGTGCAGAGATGAAAAGTAGAACTGAGTCCTTCACAGAGCTGTTATTCTGTTCTTGAAGAAATCTTCAATACCTATGTCCTTTCTGGGCAGAGATGAACTCAGGGACACACACAGGTTGTCAGCATGTGTAAGAGCGGCTGTTCCCAAAATATCCCCAAACAACCACACTTGAATTGCCTTGGCACTTGACTGGTCAAGATGCAAGCATCCATGGAGACTTTTCAGGCTCCTCACAGGAAGGTGGGATAAAGCTATCCCATTGCAAAGAGGAAGTCCATAAACAAGTGTCTCACATCAGTAACAGAGAGTCAGATAATAGGAAGATTTTTTTCATCTTTTTCTCAGCCATGACCACAGTATCTGAGAACTGTCAAGGTAACAGTCACAAGACATTGCAGAGAGAACAGATAAACTTGGTTCAAAGTCTTCCTCACAGTCAAAATATGATCAGAGTATGGAATGAAATCTGATTATGAGGTCACATATCAAAACTGGGGCTTCAAAAGAAACTGCCCCTTTTCTTCTTCCTCCCCACTACCATCATCAAAACTGTCTCTTTTGTTGTACCATCAAAAAAGCATGCTTTCAAACACATGGAGAGCTAGAAATAGGAGGGTGGCCTGGGTTTGTGTCTTGGACAGCATCTTCAGCTTAGAGTCCCAGTACATACTAGCTTAAAGTGTTCATGAAATTACAGCCTACATCTCTGAGATTTTCCTGATACAAGTCTGTCCAAGAAAGAAAATCAAGGCAAAACTGAAGTCTCTATAATAGACCAATTTAAGGAAATCAATTCACTTCTACAAATTCAGGTGCCAATTTCAGACAACTCTTAGTTCAAAGATGTCTGATGAAACAAACCTCTGAACAAGGCCATCACAAAGACAATGAATGTCCTCTAAACAAAAGTACTTATATCTGCACTGAGATTCCTGGTCTGCTCTGTCTAGAATCATAGAATCATAGACTCAACC
>NW_008673323.1:0-902 GCF_000695815.1 Acanthisitta chloris
TGCCGCGGAGCCGAGCGGGGCACAGCCGTTGGGCACCCCCTGCGGCTCTGCCGGGACCTTCCTGGGCTGCCGCAGCCACTGGGGGTCTGGTGCTGCGAGGGCCCCAGGCAGCGGCTCAGCATCCGCCACCCTCCTCTCTCTCGCTGCCCACTCGCCAGCAGCTCCCAGTTTCTGTGGGGTGCACGTCCCATGGTGTCACAGGCTGTGGAGTCCTGCCCTGACTCCTGCTGTGGCCAGAACATGGGTCATCCTTCAGGTCATGCGGGACCTGCGAGTGCAGCGGTGTCCCTGTGTGACCTCCTGCCCTCCCAGGGCAGCGCCGGGGCTGGACCCTGTCGCTGTCCCCGCTGCAGTCGCCGTCCCTGCTTGAGCTAATTAAGGGCTAATGAGACAAGACATTTGAGAGCTTTTGAATCTAATCCTTGAGTGGCCTCAGACGGCGGTTTGGGATGGTGGGGGTGAAGTGCTGGAGGGATGAGGGGAGCAGATTGGGGACCCCAAACCACAGCAGTGCCTTCTCCACTGCCCACCATGCCTGCTCCCCATCCTGGCACACAGCCGTGCCCTGCTGTGCCTGCGGCATGCGTGGTACCTGGCATGAGCTGTGCTGGTGGCTGGGACAGGTATGGGCTGTGGCTCTGCTCCTGCTGACACCATCCCCTCTTTTCCCAGGCATCATGGCTGGCTCCAACCGCTCTGGAGACCTGCGGGATGCCCAGAAGTCCATTCCCACGGGCACCATCCTGGCCATTGCCACTACCTCTGCAGTTTGTATCCTTCAGGGCTCACCCGAGACTGGGCCATGGGGCTGAGGTTGGGTGTGCTTGCTCTGTGGGGCTGACCTGCTTGGGTACTCCACTGGACTGGGACAGGGTCTTGGCACCCCACTGGTGGGGGACGGG
>NW_008673323.1:1197-1611 GCF_000695815.1 Acanthisitta chloris
GGACTCCGTGTCCTCCTGGCTCTCCTTGACCACCTGGCAGATATCAGCTCTGTCGTCCTCTTCGGAGCGTGCATTGAGGGGGTCGTCCTGCGCGACAAGTGAGTATCCTGGGGACATGGGGGACATGAGGGGAGCCCAGCAGTCCCAGGGAACAGGCTGGGGCAGGGGCAGTTCCAGGGCCAGGTGGGAGTGTGGGGAAGGCTGCAACTGGGACACACTCGATGGATGTGGTGGCACTGGAGGGTTCGTGGGGGTCCCGGGGTGGGGGGACTCAAGCTTGTAACAGGCACTGGGGGCTTGTGGGTGTCCTGACCCCCATTTTTTGCTGCATTCCTCATGCTCCAGGGCTGCAGGCAGCCACTTGTTTGTCAACAGGCAGGGCTGCCTGCACTCCTGCCTATCTGGGGCAGGCCC
>NW_008673323.1:1787-2296 GCF_000695815.1 Acanthisitta chloris
ACCAACACAAACAGGATCCAACTGCAAGCAGCCTCCTCCAGCACAGGGACAGGGAGTCCCGTCCCACACCTCCCCTTGTCCTTGGCCATGTTTATGGGTGCAGGGATGGGGACACCACTCTGGTGGCCTCAGACCCTGCTCCCTTGCTCACCCCTTGTGGAGGGTGAGCCCTTCCCCAGTACTGTCACATCCCCCCAAGGTGGTGTCACTGGGAGGGGCTGGGTTGTGCCACCTTGGCACTGGTGCTTTTGGGGCTCAGTCATGGGACAGAGACACAGGCAATGCTGGTGCCCTGCAGGTTTGGTGAGGCTGTCAATGGGAACCTGGTGGTTGGCACCCTGGCGTGGCCGTCCCCATGGGTCATTGTCATCCTTCTTCTCCACCTGTGGGGCTGGGCTGCAGAGCCTCACTGGAGCTCCCCGTCTCCTGCAAGCTATCTCCAGGGATGGGATCGTGCCCTTCCTCAGGGTAGGTGTCCCCTTGAGCCCGGTGCTGCCCATCCCGAGTGC
>NW_008673324.1:0-589 GCF_000695815.1 Acanthisitta chloris
AAGGAGAATTTGGGGTCCAGGAGCTCAGAGAGGACCAGGAGAGGATTCCCATAAGGGAAGGGATGGGATGAAGGAGGATTTGGGGCTCAGGAGCTCAGAGAGGACCAGGAGAGAATGCCCAGGTGGGAAACACTGGGATGAAGGAGGATTTGGGGCTCAGGAGCTCAGAGAGGACCAGGAGAGAATGCCCAGGTGGGAAACACTGGGATGAAGGAGGATTTGGGGCTCAGGAGCTCAGAGAGGACCAGGAGAGAATCGACTCACGGCTTGCGCAGGGCCATGGTGAGCAGAGCATCAGGTCCCAGTTGGGCCAGGAAGGCCAAAGCTTCGAGCAGCTCCTCAGCATCTCTCAGCCCTGAGCCCTCAGGGCTCAGCTCCAGCTCGGCAAAGCGATAGAACTGCGACTCCTTGTCCTGGAAGTGCCACTCCTGCCTCACTGAGGGGGGACACGAGGTCTGAGCTGGACTGTCCTGCACCCCCAGGATACCCCCAGGACCTCCTGGACCAGCCTCACCATGAGTCAAGACACCTCCATCCACCAACACTTGGCCAATGCCCACAGCTTGGCCACGGCTCTGGATGGACAAGC
>NW_008673324.1:615-894 GCF_000695815.1 Acanthisitta chloris
CCCGGAGCAGCACTGCCTGGAGAGGGGACAAGGGGGTGAGAGAGACCCCAACCCAACCCCCCTGAGCTCCCCCAGGGTCTCCTGCCCAGGTTGTCCCACCTGTGGTGCCGCAGGTGGTGCTTGTGGTCACGGATGAGGCCTGGGCAGGTGGTGCTGAGGTGGGTGAAGAGGAGTTTTCCTGCTCTCCAGATCTTCTCTGAAGATGCCTGAGGGTGGAGGAGGAGGACACTGAGTGATGACACCTCCTGTGGTCAACTGACCACCAGGCCATGGCTAACT
>NW_008673325.1:0-1140 GCF_000695815.1 Acanthisitta chloris
GTTTTATTAACTGTTTTAAACTTAATTATCTGGTGGATGTGTTAAACAAATTTATGAAAGGAAACTGTTTTAAATATTCAGATGGGAAGCCAGGCAAGTAAAGAAATTCCTTGAAAGAGTCCAATGGGGTGTGTCCTGGCACATTGGAAGGATTTAGGAGTAACCCTTACTGGAAATGTAGGGGAAAAAGATTTAATTAAGTATTGTACTAATTGGTGGTCATTGTAGAAGTTAGGAGATGCTGACAAGTGGCCACCATGTGAAACTGTAAAATATAGCACTTTGTTACAGCTGATAAGAGAAGGCAAATAGGATGAAATAATGTATGCTGATATGTTTTTCACCTTGAGAAAGAAGCCAGAGTGGCAAAGAGCATGTGATATCAATATCGCACCACAAGATTCATTTGTATTAGCTTTAGAAAAGGACAAAGAGGGAGTGTCAAAGATAAAGCGGCACAGCTCTGCTTGTAGCAAAAGTCAGAGATGTACAAAACTTAGAGAAAAGCAAGAGGATGGGACAGATAGTATCCTGGATATTCAGGAGATGCAAAATCAAGTATTCAGCATCAGGGAATAAATAGGGTAGCTAACCCAGCAGCTGACAGGGAAAGTTCAAGCTCTGGGGATGAAGTTGAGGATCCAGGGGAAGGAACTAGTCGGACTCCAACCATGGTTAGAACTCGCAGCAAAATTAAGAAGGGGTCTCAAACAAAATCTCCCATTTGATTGCACCCCTTAGGCAGGTAATTGGACCTGCAGGAGACCTGATGAGAGTCAAAGTTCCCTTTTCTGCAAGTGATTTAAATAACTGGAGGGAAGCGGTTAAACACTTTCTGGTAGATCCCGGGAAAGTAGCCAAGAGATTTGAGTGGATGATACGAAATCAGGACCCGGACTGGAATGACATTGATTCAGTGCTTTCGGAGTTAACTGAAACAGATAAAGAACTGGTAATTAAAACAGCTTGTACTCATGTACAGGGACAAATTGCTACTGGTGCTTTACAAGGGAATGTGGATCAGCATTTTCCCCTAGTTAACCGGCAGTGGAACCTGCATGATGCAGGATGCTTTGACTGTTACTGTAAGAAACAAACTAGTTAAAATTGCTCCACCAGCATATAAGAATGTGATAATGA
>NW_008673326.1:0-3801 GCF_000695815.1 Acanthisitta chloris
TTTTAAGAAATTTTTATTTTCTTATATTCTGCTTTTTATACATTTCAGTGCTCTGCATACATTTGGAATTATGGATGTTGTGCACTGGCAATGCTATTTTAGAATCTGCAGAGAAAAGAAAGCATGTTGCTTAACCATCTTTAGCCCAGCACCAGGTACTTGGTGTACATAGAATTTAAGAGATAGTATATGTAAAAGAATTAAGAAAAGAAAAAAAAAAGCATGAAAAGTGACAAATGACACTTGTCTTTTAGACCCATGAAATGCATAACTAGAGTGTAGAACTCGAAAAAAACCCCAACAAAAACCAAGTCAAGAAACCATCAAAATTGTCTTAGTTTTTAAAACCTGAATCCACAAATGCAAAGGTTTTTTTGGTGAATGTTTAGCCATTTTTATTACTACTAAAGAATCGATGTTAGGTGTTTGGTGCAGAGCTGTGTCTGCTCTGGGAAATCCTCTTTGAAGCCTCCGAGAGCCTGCGGGGCGGCAGGCGTGTAATGTTAGTATGCATGACTAATGTAAGCAATTGTTACTCTACTAATACTCACTTGTGATTGTGTGACAAAGCGTGTTTACAGGTCCCGTGGGTGCACTTCATTTGCAGGGCAGAAACAATGAGGGACGTTACTCTGGGCTCCAGCAGGCAGGACGTGTCCTCCTGCTTGGCCATGTCCTCCTGCTTGGCCATGTCCCCCACCTTGGCCATGTCCCCCACCTTGGCCATGTCCTTCCCCTTGGCCATGTCCTCCACCTTGGCCATGTCCTCCTCCATAGCCATGTCCTTCTCCTTGGTCATGTCCTTCCCCTTGGCCATGTCCTCCTCCTTGGCCATGTCCTCCTCCATAGCCATGTCCTTCTCCTTGGCCGTGTCTCCCACCTTGGCCATGTCCTTCTCCTTGGCCATTCCCTTCCCCTTGGCCACATCCAAGCTTCCCTGGGCTTGGCAGTGCTGGGGTTACCAGGCAGCTCCAGGCATGGTTGACGTGTCAGCAGGTAGCGACCAGCCCTGGGGTGTCTCCTGAGCGAGCAGTGAGGCTGCTGAGGAGTTGTGTCGTGGCCCCAGGATGTGGTGTAGTCATAGAGTAATCACCTGGTTCTTTTTGCCGTGGCAAATAAAGTGTTTCTGATGAGTTTTCTGTGTAAAGGAACCCCACTGCCCCATGCTTTTTTGGTATAGTCTCTACTTCTCCATACACAGACCTCTGCAGACCGCGAATTTCCCCCTTGCAGTGACTGAACTTAGCGTTTTTCTAAGGAATGCTGTTGGAAAGACTTGATAACTCACCCCTTGTGTTTCTTTGAAGAGTTCAAACCTTCTGTTCAAAGGTGATTTAAAACTTGAATGTGATGAATTGTGGCAAGTTGAACTTTCAAGTTATGTGCAATACCTATTTCAGACTTCTGGAAGATCTTTGCAGTGTAACTCTTTGTTTTTAATTGCAGACATTTAAAAATGTCATTTTCTACTGTTCTAGTAAATCCTCTTTCTTGCTGGTGTTTCTAAAGAAAAGAATCAGAAATCAATCTTTCTACTAATGTAAATTTGAGATTATTTTTAAAAGAAAACAACAAATGGAATAAAAGGTTTTGGTCATTTGCTTTATTTTATTATCTTATTTTAAAGCTACTGTGATAGCGTTGTAAGAATTGGGACAATATTGTATCCAACTGTTTTATTTTTTATATTTTTAAATTTTAAAGTATAATTAGTTTTTATAATTTGCATCAGATTTTTTTTTTGTTATATTTTTTGGAAGTGAAACTTTTAGCCAGTGGGTGTCTAGTTTTTACTAATCCCTAATATGTTGGTTTGTTTTTTGGTTTGTTTTTTTTTTTCTTTTCTTCAGGAAAAAAAAAGTTATTTAAGTATGTCAGTTAATTGTACTACTTGGCTGAATTTCCATATAGTTTTTACTGTGTATGGGGAGGTTGTAGTATTTATTATAGCATTTTAAATAAGGGTAATTCATTTTTTTTATTAAAGTCATTTTCACGTTTTAAGTTCATATTTTTGTATGTTCTACTCTAAGTTATATAACACAAGTTACTTTTTTTTTTTTTAAAGAGTTCATTTGTTGAAGTGCTAGTGGAAATTAATGTTATTAAATAGTTTGCAAATGACTATTTATACCAGTATGCATATAATTTTTAAATATTTGTAATGTGAGATGTTGAATGAATAAAACTTTTAACTCAAAAGTTTCTCCGTGTTTTGTTGGAAGCTTCTTGCAGGAGCTTGGTCCTTTGGGAGGTGATTGCCATGGAGGTTATGGCACATGGAGGAGGTGTGAGAGGTTCTGCTGCCCCGAGGGGCTCACAGTGAGGCTTCCTGGGGGGTGAGAGATGCTGCATTCAGTCAGAACAAGATCCGTGTGTAGAGCTCCACTGAGGAAAGGGCCATGTCCAGCGCGTGTGGAGCTGCTCCCTGCTGAATCAGGCTGTGAGAAGAACCTTCTTCACTGTTTGGGTCCAGATGTTAAGTGCTAAGTGTTTCATTTTCTGATGTCCTGACATGCGAAGGACATGGAACTGTTGCAGCAAGTCCAGAGGAGGCCACGAAGTTGCTAAGAGAACTGGAGCATCTCCCTATGAGGACAGGCTGAGGGAGTTGGGGCTGTTCAGCCTGGAGAAGAGAAGGTTCTGTGGAAACCTCATAGCAACTTTTCAATATCTGAAGGGCCTACAAGGAGCCAGAGAGGGACTCTTGTGTTAGGAACTGCAGTGAAAGGACAAGGGGTAATAAATTCAAATTGAAGGAGACAAAATTTAGGCTAGATCTTATGCAGAAGTTTTCCCTGTGAGGATGGTGAGACACTGGCACAGGTTGCCCAGGGAGGCTGTGGCTGCCCCAACCCTGGCAGTGTTCACAGCCAGGTTGGATGAGCCTTGAGCAACCTGCTCTGGTGGGAGGTGTCCCTGCCCAGGGCAGGGGGTTGGGGCTGCATGCTCTCTAACCTTCATTCCAACCCCTAAATTCTATGATTCTGTGCATTTGGTGCTTGTCAAGTGTTTGTTTCAAACCTTGTGGAGCTTTGGAAAAGGCTTTGAGCAGTTCCAGGAGTTTCTGCTCCTCTCACAGGTGTATCAGCCTGGGCAAGGAATGGCAGTTGGATCACTTGTTTATGTTATCTGCAGCTCATTCATAGGGACAGAGATGAAAACAAATACTCAGCCGTGGAATCAATCTCACTGGGCAGGTGATGTGTTGTTCCATGAGGAGAGAGAGAACCACTGAGGCACAAGTAATCGTGGAATGGTTTGGGTTGGGAAGGATCTTAAAGCTCATCTCGTTCCTTCCACCAGCCCAGGCTGCTCCAAGCCCCATCCAACCTGGCCTTGAACACTCCCAGGGATGGAGCAGCCACAGCTTCTCTGGGCAACCTGTGCCAGTGCCTCAGCACCTCACAGGGAAGAATTTCTTCCTAAAATCCCATGTAACCCTGGCAGTGGGAAGCCTTTCCCCCTTGTCCTGGCACTCCAGGCCCTTGGAAATAGTCTCTCTCCATATTCCTATTTTCCAATTCTCAGGATTGCAAAGTACTTCATCAATGTTTAATAAATGCAATTTTCTTACCTAGGCAGAGCCTAAAATATTCAACTCAATAAGCTGAAATGCCAAAGGTTTGGAGCATTGAGAACTCCAAATAACCATTCTTGGCCATGAAGGCCTTGGCTGTCTGTGGATTGTTGGGAAGGAACTTTCTAAGACAGATGACATAACCAATCCCTTCTGGGTTTCAGTTTGTCCTGAAGCTATAAATACATGCTCTGGGCAGGCTCCAGAAGATGGAGGTATTC
>NW_008673326.1:3811-9219 GCF_000695815.1 Acanthisitta chloris
CAGTAAGTGAATCTCAGCTCCTCTCAGCACAAACTGAGCACAGTCACCACCAGCTCTCTCGGGGGCCACTGGCACTAAATGAGCTGCTACATTCCACATCCCTGAAGGAACTGAGTTGGGTGGAGATGGGTCTAAACCATCTCACTGATTTACAGGTGTAGCTTCAAAACAGTCTCTGAGCTGTCAGGTTGTTGTTGGGACAGTTCCTCCTGCTAGTCCTGATTCTCCAGCAGCTGTTTGCTCAGTGCCTCTCAGCCCCAGCCCTAAATGCACATTGCTGCTCACAGGAAATCTGGGACAAGCAAGAGCCTCAGAAAGGAGAGATGAGGAGAAACCACTGACATCTCTTCCTCTGTGTAAAACAAGCTGATTCAGTGTGTCAGGATGAAAACAGCCTGTGGGATAAGAATATACTTGCAGCTGTCTGTGCAGTCATAGAAACTGAAGGGGGTGAATCAGTGCTCTGAATGCAGCACTGAAAGTCTTCCTGAATCCTGATGCTCTGATGGATACCAGCAGATAACTCCTGTTTTCATGACACAGGAACTATAATTTCCTGACTTCTTGTGGGGTTTGGCAGAGAGACAATTTGATACTCAATGCTGATTTATTTGAGTGCATCTATCGCTAAGGGAAGGTCCCTCAGACACCTTGTCCGTGGGGCTTGGGAAACTGTTCTGTGAAGGTTCCTTCACCAAATTTGCTGGTCAAAGATTCTCAGTCTTCTTGGTAAGTATAAAGTATAGAAATACATACAGTCTGTGTTTGATGGTGTTTTCCCTCCTGGAATTTATGTCATGAAAGCTGAGATAAATCCTCTGAACTCAGCACAGGTCAAGGGTAAATGTGAGGACACATTTTGGTGTTTGCATTATTCTTAGTGTTTAAAATGGACTTAATTTTATCGTTCTCAGCTATGTGGCATTTTTTTATCCCAAAGCTTTAGCAGATTGAGTTGCTTTGCTTTTCCTGGGAGTAAAGAACCTTGATGTTAAATGACAGAGTGATGGGGAAGATGCAGAGAACACACACTATGTGCCTTAAGTCTGTAACCTGCAGAAGGGGGGGACAATGCACAGAGCAGTGCATTTAAGGAAACACAGAAGTCTCTGCCAACCTTCTCCAACCCAAGGCTTGAAAATATGTTTGCTCAGTGTAAATCACCATCTGACACTGCTGCTGACTCATGGGCCAGCAGCAGTTTGCTCAGGGATTGTTTAGGCCTTGCTATGCATTAAGTTGTCAATTTAGCTAAGCGTCGCTTTGCTTGTGCTGGTTTGGGGTGGAGCATCTTCATGCCAAGTGTTGTTGAATTTTCTGACAGATGTGTTTTCTCAGGTTCTGGAGGAATTCTCATGGTAAGCAGCAGGCAGTAGCCCCCAGGTTTGCTGTAGCAGGTCAGCTGCTCACAGGCAGATGTTGCTCTGTACACACTGGCAAAATCAGCTCAGCTCTTCAGTCAGCAGCAAGAAAAATTGCTCAAGCATTGGTTTTATAGGGGAGAGTCTTTGGAGGACTGCGATGGCAGAACAAAGCAGTGACTGCTTTGATTTCTTCTGCAGAGGTGGCAGCCCATGGAGACAGGAGCCCTGCCCTGTTCCTTTGCTGGCAGTATCCTCATGTCTCTGGGGGGAGGGAAGGAATGTTCTGTATCTGGTGCAGTTCTGTGAAGGCCCCAGTGCTATCACAGAGGTCTTACTGCTGCGAGTCACAGAGTTGTTGAGGTTGGAAAAGACCTGTGCCAAAACCAGCACAACCTCCGAGACCACCGAGCCAATCTGTGACCCATCACCACCTTGTCAACCAGAGCAGAGCACTGAGTACCACATCCAGTCGTTCCTTGAACACCTCCAGGGGTGGTGACTCCACCACCTCCTGGACAGCCCCTTCCAGTGCCGTACAGCCCTTTCCATGGAGAAATTCCTCCTGCTGTCCAACCTGAACCTGCCCTGAGGAATGAGTGTGTGGCAGACAGGTGAGCTGGTGGTTACACCAGTCTGAGGGCACACTTTGGCCTGAGATCCTGTTAGATCTCAGAGGAGAAGTAAGAAAACCTGAACTTTCCATGCCTTCACAGATCATTTTGGAAGATGTATGTTACTGCTGAATCTGGGGATGATTCAGTGACTTTTGCTTTTTATGTCCTGCACTGAACCAATATTCTTCTAGGATGTGAGAGAACAATACCTGGAGGGTTATGGTAAGTAGGACTGAACCTCCTCAGTTGTGTGTTCATGTAGGGTCTAACTGCACGTTATCCAGAACAGCAGGACTAACATTTAATACTTATCATAGTCTCTGCAGCCTAAGATTTGGCAAAGTTTTCCTGTCTCTGATGTGGAAACAGAGGATCACAGAATCACAGAACCAACAGGGCTGGAAGAGACCTTAAAGATCATCGAGTCCAACCATAGGATGTCATCACTAAATGCCAATCACTTGCACATTTGTGTAGAGAAATGAACTCAGAGTCACTAAGGCCCTTGCCTTGCCTTTTGCTTTATCCACTTGCCTACAAGTCTCTCCTGTATAACTCTGGTGGTGTTTCAGGGCTGATTTTGTCTCTGTGAGTTTTCCCCACAGTTTTATTTCCTGTTGCCAATGTCTGTTTAAATACTGCAACACAAAGTTCTGCTAAGCCAAAGGTCCAAGGGCTTTGGTGTCTTTGACTTAGGTTTGATTACAAGGCTTAGGAAGCTTCTCAGTGACTTGGAAATCTCTCAGGGAAAGGCTCAGGCTGTGGAAGGGATTCCCAGGTGCTTGGTTTACAAAGCCCATGAAGTGCAGCTGCATTCCTGGGGCAGATGCCTATTTTCTCTCTCTCTGCTGCATGGTTATTGCTTACACAGCTGAGAGCCAGGGCAAAGGATCACATTATACAAGTAAGTGAAAGCTGAAGGCAATAATGCTTTGCTTGGGCTTATCAGAACTGGTGAGGTTGATTTTATAACGATTCCTGGTCAGACTAATAAATGATCTTCCGTGTCCTCTGTAACCACATTCCAAGAAATGCCTCTCTCCAGCGACTCTTACTAAATAACCTGTGAAAATGAAGGTGACAGAGTAATTGTGCTGCTGCCGAAGGTGTGATTAACGAGGTTTGAGTGTAGCTGTTGCCAGAATGATACACTTTTCACATAAAATTCCCTGTGTGCAGTGTTAGATTTGTGTTTCAGATGTAGTCACCATTTGCAGTTGATCAAGGTAATGAGCAATTGGCCTCGCCTGAGTTATATTGAATTTTAAGGGGAAATCAGTTGGATATTGGGAATAAATTCCTCCCTGTGAGGGTGCTGAGGAATTGGCACAGGTTGCCCAGAGAAGCTGTGGCTGCTCCATCCCTGGGAGTGTTCCAGGTTGGATGGGGCTTGGAGCAACCCGGGCTAGTGGAAGATGTCCCTGCCCATGGCAGGGGGTGAAACAAGATGATCCTTGAGGTCCCAACCCAAACCATTCCGTGATTCTACGAATTATGTTGAATCCTGTGAGTACTTTGTTTAACTCCACTGCAAAGAATACTCAGGGAAAAACAAATCTCCAGCACCAGCAGCAGCAGCAGGTTGTTGTTTGTTGTGGTTTTTTTTCCAGGGAATCGCTAAATGTGTGTGCAGCAACATCCCATGTCTCCTTCCTTCCTTCTCCTTGGCATGAGCTGTAGGTTTGCTGCCATCAAATCCTGCCTCATTGGAAAACCATTGTCAGGGTGCACAGAGGATGGCACATAACTTGGCCAAAGTAAAACTGGCACAAAGGAATTCAGACTACAAACACCAGTTCTGAGCTGGAGGAGCTGACACTGGAATACAAACTAAACTGCAGGATGAGGTGCAGGCTGAGGGTTGGAATCTGGGCTATTTTTAACTGGACAGTTGCAGCTGTGGTGAGAAGCTGAGATGCTTATTCAGAGTGATACATACAGAGATAGTGGGCAGCTGGTAGTCAGGTCACACCTTTGGAAAGGTGGATGAAGAGCAGCGAGCAGCTAAAACAGCTCAACTTGACACATCTGTAGATAGATTTTAGGTGACATTGATTTCTCTGAGTAGCAACAGATCCTAAAAGGGATCTGAGCTGAATTTGCATTTGAGATCCGAGTCCTGGCAATGTCCTGTTGGGAAAAGTGGGCAAAACGTGCCACATGAGTTGTGTGTTTGTGTTAGCAGGGTGGAAGCACATTCCATAAATACAGGTGCTGAGAAAACCACAGATTTGGCAGCCCTGATGCCCTGAGGAGGCTGCAGGAAGGACACAGCCTGCCAGCTGGCACAGGCAGCTCCTGCCCTGGAAGGTACAGCAGTGAATACTCCTGCACAATGCAGAGACACTCATGGAGTGAGCACAGGTTGTGTGTGAGGATCCAGAGGGGTTTTAGTGGTGGGAACTCAGGTGTATTTCAGCTAAAGGAGTGATTTCTTTACCAGGGCTCTGTGGTTGATGGATCTGGGGAGTATTTTACACCAGGACCAGTTTTTAATGAAGCTTTTGGGTGCCTCTCTTAGTGTTTAATACCCCAATTGAACTCGCTGGCTGCTGCTTCACTGGGCCAGGGGGTTAGAGCAGGTCTTGGCAGAGGAGGAGGGAGTTTGGGGTTGGAAAGTGGAGCTGAGAATCACACAATATATCCTGAGTTGGAAAGGACTCACAAGGGTCATCAATCCAACTCCAGGCCCTGCCCAGGACAACCTAACAATCCCACCCTGTGCCTGGGAGCATTGGCCAAACACTCCTTGAGATCTGTCAGTGTTGGGCTGTGATCTCCTCCTTGGGGAGCTGTTCCAGTGCCCTAACACCCTCTGGGGGAAGAACCTTTTCCTAATATAGCAGCTCACAGTGATATTTGACGTCACAGTGCATCTCAGGGCTACTGACTCAGTGCTCGTGCCCTATCTCCAACCTCCTTTTTAGTCCATCCCCTTTGGAGCCTGCAGATGCCCTTTTTTTAAACTAGGAAATGACAAATTGCCCTGGCAAACTGTCTCTGCGAGTTGTTTTCCCGGTTCCCAGCCGCATGCACAGCGCGCCTGTGGCTGGCAGTGCCTCCCAGCCCGGGAATCCAGGGATGCTCGGCAGGACTCGCCCGGGATCCCTCCGGCCGTGCCGCGGGAGCGGCTGCCACCTGGCGGGCACGGCCGGCCTGGAAATTCGGGAATGCTGAGCTTGGAAAGAGCTCCGCATCGCCGAGTCCGTCCTGGGACCCATCACCAGCAACCCGCGCTGGTGGGAGCTGTCCCTGCCCGTGGCGAGGGTTTGGAATTAGATGATCTTGAAGGTCTCTTCCAACCCAACCCGTTCTGTGACTTGTGCTCTTAAGTTGTTTGAGAAAACGTAGAATCAGAGAATTTTAGGGGTTTGGAATGGAGCTTAAAGATGATTCAGCCCCAACCCCCTGCCCTGGGCAGGGGCACCGC
>NW_008673326.1:9257-9816 GCF_000695815.1 Acanthisitta chloris
GGCTGTGAACACTGCCAGGGTTGGGGCAGCTACAGCCTCCCTGGGCAACCTGTGCCAGTGTCTCACCACCCTCACAGGGAAAACTTCTGCCTACAATCTAGCCTAAATTTTGTCTCCTTTTATATGAATTTATTACCCCTTGTCCTTTCGCTGCAGTTCCTAACACAGAGTCCCTCACTGCCCAAAGGCCATTGAGGCACTGGAGAGAGTCCAGCCAAGGGCAATGAGGGCAGCAAAGGGCAGAGCACATGGGGAAGGGCTGAGGTTAGCCTGGAGAAGAGGCTCAGGGGTGACCTCATGACTCTCTGCAACTCCCTGACAGGGTTGGAGAGAGGTGAGGGATGTCTGTCCTGCCAGGGCTGCAGGGAGAGGACTGGAGGTAATGGCCTTGAGCTGAGCCAGGGCAGAGTCAGAGGAGATGTTAGGAGAAATGTTTTCCCTTTGAGGGTATTCAGGCACTGGGATATTGCCCAGGGAGGTGGTGGAGTCACCATCCCTGGAGGTGTTTGAGGCATCTGGATCTGGCCCTGAGGGATATGGTTCAGGGTTTAGGGGTTTC
>NW_008673327.1:0-5195 GCF_000695815.1 Acanthisitta chloris
GGGCACCAGACCCGGGGCAGACCCACACTCCGCACCCCATCCCGCTGTGCCCAGCTCCCCCCAACCCCTGCCTGTGGCCAGACCCCCGTGTGAGGGTTCCTCTTCTTGTCCCGACCCCAGGAGGTGACAACAAGGGGTTGTGGCTCCTCCTCGTGCCTCCCCATACGGCACAGGCTCAGCTGTGCCTGGGGACAAGGAATGGAAACAGAGAGGGGACCCCAAGTCTGCAGCCTCAGCCTCTTCCCACTGATGCCAGCTCAGAGATCACAGAACTTTCAAATGGTTTGGGTTTGAAGGACCTTAAAGTCATCCAGTTCCAGTCCCTGCCACCTTTCACTAGACCAGGTTGCACCAAGACCAAAATGTGCTGCTACCACATTTATACCCAAAACCCAACAAAGCTCCTGGGGAGCAAAGCAGAGCAATGCTGTGTCATGGACACCTTCCTAGGCTGGGGAGAAAAATTGCCCCAACATCACCCCCAACACCCAGGGACCTCAGGATGGACCTCAGCACACAGCCCATACCTGAGCCACCTCCATTGGTTTCAACTGGGATTTGAGTTTTGTTTCCCTTCATTGCATTCTCTCCATTTTCCCCTTGACTTCAAGCAAGACTCCAACCAACCAGAATTGCATAAATCACAGCCATTTCCCAAGTTTTTGCATCTGAGCCAAGAGAAGCCACTGATTTATCCTTATTTCTGAAGCAAAGCAGCCCATGGACCAACAGTTGCTGGACACCAGGCCAGATCCAGACCAGAGCAAAGTGGTGTCTCCCTATCCAACACCCAAACTCCAGATTCAAATCCTGGTCCCTTGTCCAACCCAGGTGATGAGTTTGGGTCTCTAAGGAAGCTGAAAGAGTTGGGAAAGATCTGGAGAACAGATGAGTCTTTCCCTGAGCTCCTCCATGTCCCTGGGGCTCAGCTTGGACACCGAGGAGTGATTTGCACCCACTGGCTTTGAAACCCTATGGAAACAGCCCTCCCTGAGCAAACAGAGATGAGAGGAACACTCCCTGTCTCAGCTCAGCTCTCCCCCACCAGCTCTGCCTTTAACTCCCTGCTTTAGATGCCCAGGGTGATGTGAGAGCTGCTGCCTCACCTGGACATGCTGAGCAGGCTCTTTCTGAGAAGAAAGGGCCACAAACACCCAAACCAGCAGGATTTGTCTGTGAACAAACTGTGAACTGCGACGGAGAGTCTTTCAACCTCCAAATCCACCTAAGCACCGTGTGCCGCTGCGCATCGATCGCGCCCATCAAAACAACGAGCATTTGTTTCAAGGGCTCACCAGACATCCCCAAGACACTGGTTATTTGGTAACTTATTCTGTAAACATCCAGGGGTGACTCGCTCGACTCGCACGAGGTATTTGCTCTTGGCTCTGCTTTCTTAAGGCTGTTTTTGAGGCTGCCATCAGCTCTCCCCTCCCTGCCCTCGGCTCAGCCCAGCAGGTATTTGGGTGGGGGCAGAGCCTTGGTCCTGCCTGCTTGACCTGAAGCAGGATTTAATCCTGACCATTAGGCAATCACAGCTCATTCTCTCCCACCTGAGGGAAGGAGCTTAAAAGTCATCACGAAAAACCAGTGCTTACTTTCTGGGTTTCACATTGCTCAGGTTCATATTTTTGAGCTTTATCTCAGGCACACGGAGAAGAAAATATTTTTTTTATAAAAAAGGAAAGATGTAAGATTTTCACATAACCACATGATTCCTGAGGCTTTAAACATCTCCAGATTTTGGGAAGCTCACCATAAAAGTCCTAAGGATTGGTGAGATGTTGGGCTGCTTAGTTTGGCCGGTCAGTGTGGCCCCGAGCTGCGAGGAGCCCACACGGAAGGCTCCGACGTGTTTGCAGCTGGGGCTTTGCTGTTGGCTTGTTTCTTGGAAGAGCAGAAAAAAAGCTATTGCAACAGCCTCTGTGAATGCCAGTGAGCTCTGGATTTGGGAAGAGCAATCCACAAGGTTTAGGTGAAGTGTCTCTGTGAGGTTTTCCCTCCTGGCTCACTGTGCTGCACAGAACACACATCATGTCCCCGGCGGGTCAGGGCAGCCTTGCCCAGGTGATCGTGCTCCATGTACCTGAGCTGGCCCTGGGCTGCTCAGGTGGGATGTTCACCTGCACAGGCTGCAGCTCAGCACATCTCCTGGCCTTTCCCAGCCTGAGTCGCCCTCCCTGACCGGCTGCAGTGAGCCAGAGGAGATGGAGAGCAGCGAGGCCAATGAGCCAAGGCACCTGCCAAGGCTGGTGCCAGCTCCCAGGGCCTGTGTGTGCCTCCACCTCCTGTCCCTGCAGTGGCAGTGCCCACGTGAGGACTGAACCCAAGGGCAGAAGCCTCTTGCCCCTGAGCCTGGCACTAGATCCATCTCTCTGTGTCTTGCCTTCGCCGATCGTGAGAGATGAGTGAATCCCCCGCGCCGTCTGACAGGCGGGTAGACATTAATAATTATGTACTATTTAAGGCTGATTGAAAATGAAGAGGTGGAGGTGTTGGGACAGATGTGGCAGTGCCAGATGGATTGTGATTAGATTAGCACCGTTCCATTTGACGGGATCTGAACCATGCTTTAATCATTTATTGTGAGAGCTCCGCGCGCGTCGCCCTCCCCGTTGCTCCGCTCTTGCCACAGTTGTGAGTTTGGATCACCCTGCTGCAAGTTGTCTCTGCTTGAAACGTGTTGTGTTTACAGCCGGTGTTTCCAAGCCTCATCCCTCCCTCTGCCTCTCATCTCCTTGTTTGTACAAAGTCTCCTGCAATCGCCGAGCGGAGCCTGTTAGTCACTGCTGGTGTATAAACAGTGGCTGAGGCGTCAGCCCCTGAGCCACGGCCGGGGCTGGTGGGACCTGGGCAAAGCAGGGACCACCAGGCAATGCTCAAAGCAGAGCCTCTGGAGCAGCATTTTTGCCCCTCTGCTGCCTCTGCTCCTTGTGGATTCAGAGCACATCCCACCCCACCTCACCCCAGGTGCCTTTGGGAGGATCCTGCTCTGCTCTGGCTGGTTTATCTGCACCAAATACCTCAGAAAATGCTTCTCCAGACCATGCCCAGGACAGGAGCTGTTGGCTGTGTCACAGCAGTCTGGGAGGACAAGGGAAAAGTGAAATAAAATGCCAGTATCCACTTGAGATCCCTGGAGCAATAACGGGAGGCAGAACAGGATTACCTGGGTAACTGGAAAGTAGCTCAAGACCCTGACTGGCAGTGTCATGCAATTTTAATTATCATAAGTGGTCTAGATCTCAATGGATGGAAAAACTTATTATTGTTATTATTCCCTTCAAACGTGAGAGGTTTCAGTTAAACACACATCCAGGGCTGTTAATCGTGCCACATTCAAGATGGAGCCAAAGTAATTAGCCAAGATTTAGACTGCAGGGAACCCCTTAAAACAAAGCATAATGCAGTTGCTCCCTGTAGCCCTCGTCCATGGAATCACAGAGTCATGGAATCACAGAATGGTTTGGGTTGGAAGGACCTTAAAGTCATCCAGTCCCACCCTGCCCTGGGCAGAGACACCTCCCACCAGCCCAGGCTGCTCCAAGCCCCATCCAACCTGGCCTGGAACACTTCCACGGATGGAACACCACAGCTTCTCTGGGAAACTTGTGCCAGTGCCTCAGTACCTCACAGGGAAGAATTCCTTCCCAATATCCCATCTATCCCTGCCCTCTGGCAGTGAGAACCTATTCCCCCTTGTCTTGTTGCTACAGGCCCTTGTGAAAAGTCTCTCTCCATCTTTCTTGTAGACTCCCTTCCTTGGTATATTTTACTGTTCCCTGGATGATGAACTTAGGGCATGGTGAGGATAGGAAACTTTCAGATCCCAAAGTCCTTCTTCCCTGCATCCTGGCAGGGGGTTCTGGGTGGATGGTGTTGGATGCTGCAGCGGAGGTGGTTGTACGTCCGTGGCAGGGAGAGGCTGCTGCATCCCTGTGACGTTTGGGAAGCATGGCCAGATGAAAGGCAGACGAGCTGTAAGCTATTATTATACTGTCTAATAGAGTTTAATGTGTGAGCCCTCCTTTCTGTGGAGTGCAACACAATCAAAACCACATTTCGGCTCCATGTGGGCAGTTTTCCTGCGCTGACTTGTTTCCAAAACAGATGTGAATTCTTAGCAAGGTCTCCCGCCCCTCTCCTTAAAGAGGATAAAATGTCATCTTTGCTTATGTGTGCAAAACCAAAAGGCCCATAGGAACACAAAAATGCCATTTCCAAGTAGGTCAGGGGCTTGTGTGGCCTAGTGTCCCACCCCAACCTCAGCTGCTCCCACACGTTTCCAAAATGGGTACAAAGAGGTCTCACAAGGAGTGAGAATGGGATAATTCATCCAGCTGATGGCCACAACCTCAGCCTGGTGCTGGTGCATGCCCTGAGGCACAGACTAAGAGTTGGTTATTCTCTCTAATGCATCTTCAGAAGTTTTGGGGTTTTGGGTGATGCTTTCTAGACTTCCTAACCCTGTCCTCAAAACCTCAGTCTGCACAGACCTGGAAGCTGCAAATAACTGGGATCCCCTACAGAGCTACCTCTCATTTGCCAGAGTCTGCAGAGCTCCAGTCCTGCCCTGAAACACTCAGCTTAGGCTAAAGAGGCTCCCCTAAGGGGCTTGAGGCTTGTGTCCCGGTCTGGGACATCTCCTGCTGCTCCGTGGTGTCCACAGGTGGCTGCAAACCATCCCCAAAGCATCATCAGAGCCTCCTGCCACGGGGCTGGGCCAACCCCCACGGCCTTCTGCGCAGAAAAGCGCCGGAGCTGAGGGGGTGAGGAGCTGGGGGGATCCAGCCTTGCCCTGCTGTGACTAACCAGCCCTTTCCCACCCCTCCCTGCCCTGGGAGCAGCACCAGGAGCTCCCCACGGGGCGGCCGAAAGCTGCCGCGCCGTGTCTCCCGACGCCTCTGTTTCCACACGGCCCGCGCAGGGGTTTCCATCAGGAAACGCAGAGTTCCCGTCCGGGGGACACTCCCTTCTCGCAGCCTGATATATGAGAGGTGAGGGCTGGGCAGATCCCTGTGCGAGATTAGAGCATCCCAAGACAGCTGAGCAGTTGGGGCGAGCGCAGTCAGCAGGACGTGGAGCAGCGCTGGGATATGCGACCCGGGAGAAACGTCTCCCGGAGGGATGAGCGGCGACAGCACCAGCAGAAGATGCAGAGGGACAGAAGGCAGAGGAGGGGACAGCCAAGACAC
>NW_008673327.1:5355-11196 GCF_000695815.1 Acanthisitta chloris
CTGCGACGGCGCTGGCGCTGTGCCCGGCGAACAGGCCCCGATTGTGCCGCCGGAGCTCCTGGGCAGGTGCAGCTCGTGTTGACCTTAGCGCTCGCAGCCCTGGGCTCGCTTAACCCGTGAGGGATGGAGGGAGATTTGCGAGGCTCAGACTTGGCTCTCGCCGCCTTTGTGCCGGCTGGAAATCTCTTCTCTCCCTCCCTTCTACATCACCGCTCGTGGGACACGGGGAGGGATGCTCGAGGCTCTGACACTCGTCCCTGGGGCCGCGGAGCGAGGAGCAGTACATCACACCGCCCCAGAGATCTGGGGCACCCCCTGGCAGCTCCCAGAGCTGCTGCTGGCAGGGAGAGGGTTAAGCAGAGCAGGGCCCCTCGTTTTTCCCCCCAATCCCACCGTCCTGGCAGGCTCCCCAAACCAACAGCCCCGGGACCTCATTCCCAGAAACGCTCGAGCGGGGAAGGCACGTTCCGGGAAGGACCTGCACCAGGCAGCGAAGCCGTAACGTGGTGCAGGAACCTCCCTGGCAGCCACAGACCCTCCCGGGACGTGTTACTGGGACCAAGGGAATTAGGGGAATTACGCTCCCTGTGCTGGGGGCAGCTGGGCCAGCAGCACCAGCGAGGCCTAGAGCTCTGTTTATCCATGGAGGTGCTTATATGGATCCTCTCCCTGGAGAGGGACATGACTTAAGGAGGCAGAACAATAGTCATTCATTCATTTATCACAAATACTCTTCATTTCCAAGTGCTGGGCAGTGAAAGGGCTCTAAATTTCCAGGACTGTTGCCAGTTTCCTCCTTCTCCTCACGGTCCCCTTGGCAGAGCCTGAGCTGTGGGGTGCACTCAGCATTCCTGTTGCCTGCAGCTCCAGCATGGAACTGCCCCAGGACAGAGCCCACGGCCGGGCTGTGTGTCAGAGCTGCTGGCAGAGCCTGCAGGGTGTGAACCCTTGGCACAGCCACCACTTCTGACTTCAAACAGCTCCAGATACCCACGGTGAGGATGAGGAGAAGAACCTCCTGCCTGCTCTCTGCAGAAATAGGCTTTAAGTGGAAAAAAAAGTGCTGTTGTTGTTGTTCCAGGGCCAAGGGGAAGAAAAATTCCTTCCCAGTTTAAGGCTCTCTAACACCTGGGTAGAGTTTCACTTCTCTCAGCTGCCTGTTTCAGGGTTTGATAGCTACTTCCTAATAACTCCGGGCTGGATCCAAAGCTCACTAAGTCAGCCGGATTCTTTCCATTCATCTAACACTGATCAGACTTTCTTGGATGATTTGAAATCATTTGACACCCTGGGTGTGTGCACATGTGAGTGAGAGGCTGTTTGCAAGCAGCTCCTTGAATGACTTTTTCATGTGCACTGAGCTGGGGCAAAAATTGGTTGCAGAAAAACTCCTGGGGAGTTGTGTGCCAGGGACATTCACCTCTCCTGGCTGGAGACACACACAGTGCCCCTGCCAGCTCCCTGCCCTTGGGAAGCCTCTGCCAGCAGAGGAGGAGGAGGAGCAGAAGGTGGCATTAGCTCTCTGGCACACCAGGCCAGCTGTGCACGGTGCCTGTGGCCTCCATCCAGCCCATTCCAGCTCTTTGTCCTGGACTGGTGCAGGTGCCATCCCACAGGATGAAGCTGGATGCTCCCCCTGACCCAGGGCTGTCCCTGGGATGCTCCAGCCATGCAAACCCTGTGCTTGCTTCAGCTTCGTCCTCCCATCCACACTGACCCCATCCAAGTGCTGCTGCTCCTGAAGGCTGTTTGGATGTGTTCCCTTCTCTTGCAGGAGCTGGGGAAGTGCTGCAGGAAGGGCTGAGTGACCCTCCCTGGCCTGGCTGAAACTGTTCTTCACTATCCCCCCCAAGCAAATTGTTCTGTGGGTTGCTATGAGCTGCTGAACAGATGCTGCAGTGCCCCCAGCGAGGGCTGCATCTCATTAGGAGAAGAAATGAACCCTTTCAACAGTGGTCACAATCTGTAAAGGCTTTGGGCTCTGTCCAGACCCTGGTGGTGGTCAGTG
Source organism: Acanthisitta chloris (assembly GCF_000695815.1). Classification (NCBI taxonomy): domain Eukaryota; kingdom Metazoa; phylum Chordata; class Aves; order Passeriformes; family Acanthisittidae; genus Acanthisitta; species Acanthisitta chloris. The sequence continues at coordinate 7,364 of NW_008673327.1, forward strand.
AGGGCTGACTCCACACCCATCAAAGAGGCTTTGGCTCCCAGAAATGCAACACAAGGCAGTCTTTGAGAGACTATGGCAACATCCAAGCTGGGCTAGGAAAAACAGCTGGGAAGGAAGAAGGCTGGACAACAGGTCCCAGACAGGCCTTGCCCATCCAGAGCCTCGGAGAAAGCAAGTGGGTTCCTTCATCTGCAGCATCCCAGAGTGTCCAGAGCACAACCAAAATCCATGTCTGCTGCCCTGTACTTGCATGAAGACATGAGCTGCTAAATCCATGACCATTTACACGTATCCCTGATGGGCAATGCAGGGATTTGGGTCCTGGGTGCCAAAACCACAGTGAGATTTGTCTCCTGCACCACCTGGGCTTGGCGTGGGCAGATCTGTGTGTGATGTGTCTGACACTGCTCCAGGACAGAGCCTGATGGATCCCAAAGACTGGCAGGTGCTGTGCCCTGCTGCCTGCTGGAGCCCTGCCACGAGCAGGGGTGAGGTGCCACCTCTGTGTGCCCTGTCCATGTGCGTGTGCCCAAGTGTCCCACGTGCGTGTGCGAGGAGCCGTGAGCCTCCCCGTGTAAACACGACAGCAGGGAGAGCACTTGCAGCCCCCAAACTTGGCATTCCCAGCGCAGCACAGTCGCAAGGTTAAGTAAATATCTGACTGTGAGCTGAGGAAATGAGTCAAAAAACATCGAGAGAGAAGAAACGCAGATCTCCGGAGAGACGAACTCCATGCACAGCCTGTCCTTGTCGTGTTTCTGGCCTTTGCTCCCCCAGCCCAGCGCCCTGACCTGAAACCACCACCACCTCCCCAAGCCTGGGGACACGCAGGAGGGAACAAAGCTCAGGTAGCTCCACCTGGGAGCTACCTGTGCCCCAGGCAGCAGAGCCCTGCCAGCCCCTGGCACCCTGTGCGCCATCCTCCCAGCCTGGGTGCCCTTCCCTGGGTCTCACTTTCATCTGGAATGTGTTAGGGCTCGAGGAGTTCCCTGATCTACCTGGGGAAATCCCAGAGCTGGGAGAACGTGCCCAGGTGATGACAACCCCCTCGAGCTCTCTGACAGCCGAAGGGGAAGCTGTGAGCACTGTTTGAATGGCATCCAGAGGCAGCGGCTCCAAAAAAAGGCTGAGAATAACACAAACCCAGCAATCACGCCTGATGGGAGAGGAATTGGATTCTGGCCTCCCCTCTGCTTCCCCCCTCCTCCCCCAGCCTTCTGCGGGCCCGGGCTGAATGCAGCTGGCTTCGTTTGGCTAATTGGCTCTGTCAATCAAGTGTCAATCAGGGCTCACGCGGCTCCTGCCCGGGTGTTAAATCCGAGGGCTGGGAAAGCTGAGGTGACCGGCAGCAGCTTCCGAGGGGTCTGAGGAGGTGTGAGATCCAGCGAGGTTTGGGGGAAGCAGTGCTGGAGCTGGTCCCTACCGCTGTTCTGCTGCCTGATGCCAGCAAATTCCGTGCCTCAGTTTCCCCAGGAGGAGCGAGGCTGGCCAGAGGGACCCCGGGGCAGCATGGCTGGCTCCAAAGCTCAGAACCCCAGGGCTGAAAAGCCTCGTGTTGCCTGACCACACAGATTTCGGTTTCATTCTTTGTTCCGTGCAAGGTCCTGGGGTCACTGCCCCCTCCTCTGGCAATGTGTACTTAGAAATTAGGGACCAGACAAGGAGGAAACTCCCTCTTTCTACTCCGGCTGAGCGAGCAAAGGGTTAATCTGAGGAAGGATTTTGGGAGGAGGTGGCAAAGGTTGGCAGAGATCCCCTTTTGTGTCACAGGAAGGAAGAGGTTAAGCCGGAGGTGCCACCTGGGAAGCAGAGACCGGTCTGAAGATGCTTTGCCAGTTACTTCACTGTGTAAACAGCTTTTCCTTCCTGTCCCCCAACACTATCTCTCCACGATACACTAATTATCCAAAGCACAAACCAGACAAAAAGGGAAGAAAAAAGAAAGAAAGGAAGAAAGGACGGATTCTGGAGCTGCCTTTCAGCGCGTGTTGAGGGATCTGGCAGCAGTGCCGGGAGGGGACAGATGCTGCTGCTCTGTTTGCCCGAAAACAAAGGAGCAGAAGATTACACTTGGATTTCGAGTTTGTTTATGGAGAGATCAAACCCTCTGCAATCTCCTTGTCTGGCTTTCAAGTGGCAAGAGCCTCGGGCTCTGGGCTGTGGGGATGCAGCCTCCTCGCTGGGGGCTGGTGGGGAGCGTGTGCCAGGTGGGCAACTGCCTGGGCAACCTGGCACAGCCCCTGGACACCCCCAGGACTGGTGGCACGAGCTGGGCACGGCTTTCTGCCAGCACTTTCTCCCCCTTTTACAGCAAGGGAAACTGAGGACAGCAGGATTCAGCACACGCATCCCAAGCAGTGGGAGGGGAGTGGGGAGGGTCGTGGGGACCTCCTGAACAGGGGTTCAGTGTCCTAACTGAGGGATGGGCTGAGGCTGCAGTGAAGGACAGTGTGGTGGAAACACCACATTTGCTAGTGCTGGTCCAAACCCACCCCAACCAAATTCTGCGACCCATGAACTCCACCCAAACCCGTTTGGTGATGAAGGAGTTAAAAGCTTTGGGCCCAGCAGTTTTCTAGCCTGTGGCTTCTTTCCCCCCTTCTCCCTCCCTGGCTTACAAAAAAACCCCACATTATCAAAAACCTGCCTGGAATCCTCTCAGCCAGTGACACAGAAAATTCACATTACCGAGGCTGCCAGGGCGACAACAAATAGCAACAGTAAATACAGCTGCGGGTGCCTCCCCGGGCTGGGGCTGGCAGGGGCCCACACTGCTCAAAAAAAAAACTGCTCTGCTCCCCTCTCCTCCTCCTCCTCCCTGCTCGGGCACCCACAGCTCCAGGACCTGTCCTTTGGAGGAGTCACAGGGTGCAATCAGCCACCGGGTTCCTTTGGAAGCACCTCATCCCCCTCCCATTCTCTTTCATCCCTTTGCTGTCCATCTCCAGGGTTCCTCTCCCTTTGCTGTCCATCTCTCCAGGGTTCCTCTCCCTTTGCTGTCCATCTCTCCAGGGTTCCTCTCCCTTTGCTGTCCATCTCTCCAGGGTTCCTCTCCCTTTGCTGTCCATCTCTCCAGGGTTCCTCTCCCTTTGCTGTCCATCTCTCCAGGGTTCCTCTCCCCTCCCGAGGGGAGGGAGCCTGTGACAGGTACTGCAGACCTCACCCTGCCCAGGCAGCCCCAGCAGCTCCCCAGGGGTGTCCACCCAGCAGTGGTGCCCAAGACAACAGCAGGACACACACTGAGCCTTGGCAGAACCTCTGGAGCTTGGCAAGGCTCTGAGCAGGATCCTGGGGGACAGGCAGGGATGTGCTCACAAGGAACCACTGTCCTCTCCCCCAGGAGCACCTCAGCCATTCCCCTGCCCCAGCCTGATGCTGCATCTCTCCCTCTCTCCCCTCTGTGAGTGGCCTTCCCCTTCCTCCTTTTCACAGTTCTCTGTTTCCTGCCCCTGCAGCCACTGCTCAGCACCTCACACACCTCCACACTCCCGTCAGCAACAGGTAACCAGGCCTCACCCCAGGGATGCTGGAGGTACATTTTCCAGCATCCCTTTCTGCACACCATGTTGGTCCCTGGTCCTGCTCTGTGTAGCTCATGTTTATTTGCAGCCTGTTGCCGGGTGGAAATTGTATCCCTGCAGTTCCTGTCCTTAATCTCAGCTTTTTCTCCTTCTTTGCTTTCTTTCCTTTCCCCCCTCCCATTTACAGAGTTTCATTTGTCCTCGGGGTCCCTGAGGAAGCTGCAGGAGGGATCACGGTGGGGCTGGGAGAGGAGCCCCCAGGAGCAAGGGAAGTGACCAGAGGACAGGGAATTCCAGAGGAAGGCTCCTGGC
>NW_008673327.1:11237-25151 GCF_000695815.1 Acanthisitta chloris
GTCCCAGCACAGCTGATTGCTGAGACAGAGGGACCCATCCCAGTGCTGCCTTAATTGCTTGTCTTTTCCATGGGAATGAACATGACTCCACAAAAATCAGTGCCACAAACCCATCATGAAGTCAAAGCAATGAACAGAGAGGTAAAGTTAAAAGCCAATTATGTAAAAGATGGGAAGGCTTCCCCTTGGCTTAGCAGGTGGGCACGGAGCAAACCTGGACATCACAGAACAACCTCCTCCTCTGGGTGATTTTATACCAAACTGCTAATTGCCGAGTTACCCAACAGGGAGTCCCAACAGGGATCCCAGCAGGATTCCCTGTGCTTGAGGGGCTGGTTGCTATTAACCACCTGCATCACAGCAGCCCCAGGAAGATGCAGACAGACCCTGCAAGCCTCACTGTCTCCACCAGGACACCCCACAACACGAGGGAGGGAGGGACAGGCAGTGCCAGATGCCTCCAAGGTCACGGCAGGGACGTGGCATGGCAGGGACAGAGTCTCCTGCCTCCCACATCTGCCTCCCCGCGCATCAAAGAGGGGAAAAGAAACGAAGATGGAGAGGATGCAGACACCAGGCTGCCTGAGGGGTTTGGGCGCTGAGATTTATGAGCCTCTGTCTTGGAGAAGCTCCCAGGGAATGGAAAAAAAAAGGAAAAAGCCTCCTTCAGGTGGCTGGAGATCTGTCTCGCTGGTGATAGCAGAGATCTGATCCTGCCAGTCGCACACAGGAGGGTCTCATCTCCCAGGGATGTCACAGAGACCTTGGGAAGGTGCTTTTTGCTGCTAAAGTGGCTCAGTACAAGAATTTTCCTTGCTCCTGGGGAAATCTCACTCTCCTGCCTTGGCCACTGTGGCTGCTGGAGCCTGAGGAGAGGTGATGCTCCAAGGGGGACAACCCTCTCCAGAGAGGATCTGCTGAATGTCCTGTGTCTCCCAGGGTGATCCGTGCCCTGCTCTCGAGGGTTTGGGTGCCAGGAATCCATCCTGGAAGCTAAGGGCAGGAAGGGAGGAAAGCCCATGGGACAAGAGGGAGGTGAGGGCAGGGCTGTGTGCCCCAGCTCATTCCCTGTGCATCCCAGCTCTCCCAGCTCATTCCCTGGCTCAGTGAGGGCTGAGCATGGTGGAAGGAAGAAAGAGCAAAGCCAGGAAAACTCCTTCCCCATCATATTTACTGAACTGCTCTGAGTTATGACTGGAGGCCAAGATCTGGCTTCAGGCGATTGCCTAAATCATTTAGGAGCTGACAAGGTAGGGAGGGGGGAAAATGTTCTTGTAATTCTTCAGTCTGAGGTACATTAAGGAGCCATAAGCCATGTCGAGAGCTTGAATTACATTAGAGAGATTATCCTGTTACAGTTCATAATCCTGGATAATATACCATCCCGCAGCACACCTGCCAATGATAAATCTCGGCCCGTAATGGGGCAGTCGTGACCCTGGCGGTCCCAGAGCCCTCCTGGCATGGAGCAGCAGCACCAGCAGACGGATGGAGCCCGGAGGGAGAGCACAGAGCAGTGACAGCCTGGCAGTGGGGGCTGCACCCAGGGAAATTCGTGGTTCCCAGTATGCTGCGATGCTCTGAGCCAGAGCACAGCTCTGGGGTGAGAGGGCTCGGTGGGGAAGGACTCCTGAGTCACCTGTGCCCACAGGGAACCACAGCAAGTGTCTGAGCTCCACTGAAGGGCTTGAGGACATGCTTTGTGCCAAAGCACACAGAACAAGGAGGGGAGCCTGGCAGGGAGGTGCAGAGCAGCATCCCAGGCCAGAGCAGAACATCCCCCCCAAAAAGGGGTTTCTGCCACAAAACATCACATCTTTCAGCCTCTAATCTGTACAGGTGATTCTGTGCCAGAGACCAACGGCTGAGAGGGCATCTGTGGGGCCCTGGGGCTGTAAGTCCAGGGGATGTCAGGGACTGCAGCTCTGGGATGGGACCTGTGGCTCTGCTGTAAGATCTTTGCCTTTCTCTTCCCATGCATTAGGAAACAGCCCAGAGACCCATCCTTCCTTCTCCATGGCACAGTCCTGCTGTAATCTGTTACAAGAGACCCAGCAAGCTCCAGGTCTCCTCTCTAACTGCTGAGCTTACAACCCCTGACCATGGGGTCCCACTCTGACTGCAGCCCCAGGCTAACAAGCTCCTGTTAGTTTGGCTCTCCCATCCTCCTCCAGCCCAAGCCACTTCTGTACCCTGGAGCCCATAAATCCTGCTGTCCCCTCAATGTGAACTGGCCATGCAAACATGACCAGGCAGCTCCTGCCTCTCTGCCAGGCAGCCTGTCCCTCCTCCAGCCCACATTCCCCTGCGCTGCAGACTGCAACTGCTCCATTTCAGTCTCCCAGCACATCCCGGAGCAAAACTGGTCCCTGAGGCCAGTCTGGCTCCTGCTTTCACAGAGAGCTGCTCCTGTGAACTGCAGCAACCCACAGAGTGCAGAGGGATGGAACTGATCTATGCTGATCAAGGAACGGAAAGGGATTGCGTCCACCCACTCCTGGGTGTCTCCTTGTCTCTCCTCCCTCCTGCCCCTCTCCAGACCTGCTTCTTGCTCCCTGTGCCCTTGATCCCTTCTTTCAAAGCCACTCACTTCCAGGCTGCTCCCCCCAGGGCTGGGGTTAAGCAGCTCCCATGAATTACTGGCTGCAGACTCCAGTCCAAGTAAATCCCTCCTGCCTCCATCTCCAGCACCCATCACCTGTCCTGGCTCCAGGGCCAGCACAGTGCCAGGAACAAGCCCCTGTATCCCGCAGGGATTTGCAGCCTCCCCTGAGGAAGGAGCCCCTGTATCCCGCAGGGATTTGCCGTCTCCCCGTGGCCCCGGCAGACACTTGACAGAGCCTCTTCTCTCAGGCTTGTGTGTTTTGTTTAAGTGCTCTGAGATAAAGCCCTTTTATCAGGATAAGAGCCTGGTTGCCCTGGTTTCTTCCTCTGGCCTGGAAGGAGCCATCCCGCAGGGATTTGCCGTCTCCCCGTGGCCCCGGCAGACACTTGACAGAGCCTCTTCTCTCAGGCTTGTGTGTTTTGTTTAAGTGCTCTGAGATAAAGCCCTTTTATCAGGATAAGAGCCTGGTTGCCCTGGTTTCTTCCTCTGGCCTGAAGGCCATTCTTTCCCTCCCTCTTGTTTCTGACCTCAGGTTCAAGAGTGCCAGACCTCCCTGGTTCCGTCTCCCCGTGGCCCCGGCAGACACTTGACAGAGCCTCTTCTCTCAGGCTTGTGTGTTTTGTTTAAGTGCTCTGAGATAAAGCCCTTTTATCAGGATAAGAGCCTGGTTGCCCTGGTTTCTTCCTCTGGCCTGAAGGCCATTCTTTCCCTCCCTCTTGTTTCTGACCTCAGGTTCAAGAGTGCCAGACCTCCCTGGTTCAGGGGAGACCTTGGCGGGAGCAGGACAGGCAGTGTGGGAAAAGGCAGGGCAAGGGTTGGAGAGGGCTCCAAAGGCCCAGCTCGCTCAGGGAACACATCCAAACCAGCCAGGAGAGTAGGAAGGAAAGAAACGTAAGAGCAGAGGAGACTTCTGCACTTTTCAAGCCTCTGCTGCTCTCCCTTCCTTTCATCTCATCCTCTCTGTTGCTTCCTTTATTTACACCTCCATCCTTCCTCACCCCTTCTCCCTCTTTCCCCGCCTTTCCCCCTTTTTCTCACCCTTGTTTTGCTTTCCTTCCCTCCTTCTCTCTCCCTCTCCCCCTTCCCCTGCGGCTTGCCAACTGCCAGCAGATGACATCTCCTTTCATGTTTGGGGCTGAGCGGAGGCTCTGAATGTTCGTTTGATTCCGTTAAGATAATAGCTGGTTCACTGTCAGACGCAGACTGATCAGTTAAAACCTTAATCACTGCCTGTCTACTCACATGGCACTTATTTTTTAAGAGATTAATCCCCTAAGCACTGCACCAGCATACATTCAGCTCAAAGAAAGCGGGGGGGTATTATTATTTGATGCGCTTGCTGTTGCTTTTTTGCTCTCTAGAAAAAAAAGATGCATCCACCCCTGCCAAACACCTTTTTGGATGCTCAGAAGACACCCAAGCTTCCCCCCACCTTGGCACGGAGCCTCCTCCTCATGCCAGGAGGAGATAGGGAGGTGATGCTGCTCCTGCCTTGGGCTTCAGGAGCTCAGATTTGCAGGACGGCGTGGTGGGCTGTGGATTAAGCCTAGCTGGGTTCTCAGGAGAGCCAGGCTCCATCCACGCTTCCCCAGCCATCCATGGCCCTTTTCCCTTCCCGGTTCAGGAAACAGCTCTGGATAAACAGAGGAGAGGCCCCACCAGCACATCAAAGCCGCCTGGGGAAGTTACGTGTCCACCTCTGACTGGGATTTAGGCAAAGCTGCTTTAAAGCACCTTGGCTTAACACCTGCCTGCATTAAAGCAGCACCTCTCTGCAGGCAGGCTGAGCCAGCACTCGGCCCGGGGTGTCACTGGGGGTGTCACCACAGCCCAGGCACTCCCAGCCACAAGGCAACCACAGCCTGAAACCACTGCGGGCACCAGGCCAGGACTGCCAGCACCCAACCACTGCCTGCTGAGACAACAGCGAGCTCAACCCTCCTCCTGAGCCAGGATTTGTACCAACAGAGACCCCCACGTGCCCCCAGTCCATCACACCTCGCAGCCAGTGCAGGGAAGGGAACGGGACAGTGTGACAGTGACACTGTTTGCCATAGGGCAGCAGCTAGAACTTGCTCTCAGGCAACATTCTGCATCCCCAGAGCTCCAAGGATTTCAGGGAGGTGCCTGCCACCCTGACCTCCACCTTCAAAGGGAAATGGGAGGTGAAAGCTCCTCTGCTTCAGGGGAGGGCAGAGCTGCCAACCTGTGCTTCCCAAAACACCCACTGCAACTGCTGGACAAGATGATCTCTGTGGTCCCTTCCAACCCAAACCATTCCATGATTCTGTGATGCTTCTTCCCCCTGCTGTGGGGCCTGGAGCTGGGCTGGGGAAGGGGGTGGGCAGCACAGCAGGGTTTTTCCTTCCTGCTTGGCATCACCAGAGGCACAAGGCGACATCTGAGTGCTAAAGGTTTGTGAGAATTGCTCTGAGTGTTTGACTTGTGATCAAAGAGGGAGGAAAAGTCACACCCCCAGGCCCAAGGTTTGCTTTAGCACTTGCAAAGAAACTTCCAGAAAAGCAAATCTCATCCTACCTCCTGGTTACCATTTCCAGATTCTCATTGCCAGTGATAGCCTTGAGAAAAGACCCATTCCTGCACCCATCCCACCACAGCCCCTGCACTCCCAGGTGCCCATGGCTCCACTCACATTCGATGTGTCAGCACAGGGACACAGCAGCTCTGGATCGTGTGGAGGGCCCTGGAGGTCACACCCCAGCTCAGAGGCTGCTGAGGGTCCCCAGCTCTTCACCAGCACAGCCAGAGCAGCTCAGCCATGGGATATCACCCTCTTCCTGCAAAAGGGTTTCTCCCTGAACACCTAGTGCTGCTGAATCAAATCACCTTCCAGAGAGCAACTTCCAGCAGCTCCTCGTGGAGCACAGCCAGGGTTTGGCAGCCCCAAGCTGTGACCTGGCAGGACAGCTGGGCAGAGCCCTCACCTCCCTGTGCTGCCCCTGCCCCACACCTGCAGCTCCATCCGAGCGCTGACAGCGCGTCACCAGCTCCTGGATGGAGGAGGTGGAACTGCTGGCAGCAAGTGGTGACTCAGAATTTGGTAAAATAACTTTGGGAGTGTAAGAGAGGAGTTTTGTCAGCTGCCTTTGGCGTTTCCTACTGAAAATGAAAATGTAGTGAGAGAACAGGCCCTGAGTGTATTTTGGCAGGTTTTGGTGAAGTCAAACAAAGCTGTCAAATAGATCTATACGTCTATGGAGAAGCAGAGTTCACCTGCAGGCCTTATTCTGCTCAGTCCCCAAGACACTAGGCTGAGGTTAAGCAGAGTTGGAAAAAACCCCAAGTAAACAAACCGATGGAAATTGAAACAAGTGATACCCAGAATCACAGGGATAGGGTTTAAAAGGCTTACAGAGGGAAAGGATGCAAAATTCCTTGCTGCAGAGGATAAAGCAATCTCTAACTAATGGAGATTAGGAAGAACCTCTCCCAGAGGAGTGGTTATCCCCTAAATTAATGGAATCAATGGTGCTGCAGCCCTCAGCCACAGGTCCCGAGTCATCGTGCTAAGTGCTGTGAGGGCAGGAGCACCTTGCCCTGGAGCAGCTGGGCCAGGCACTCCTGGAGATTACACACAGACAGACGAAGTGAGGCTGAAGTGAGCAGCCACGGGGCCCAGGGCAAGGCCAGAAACAGGCTGCAGCAGGGAAGGAGTCAGAGCACATGAAGCTTTCCTAGGGGAACGGTCGCTTGATCCAACTCCATCCCTCAGTCATAGAATAATGGAGTGGTTTGGGTTGGATGGACCTTGAAGCTCATCCAGTTCCACTAGCCCAGGTTGCTCCAAGGACCAGGGGCCTTTATCTGCCCCACAGCACTCCTGGGCAAGGTTACTGCTCCTGTGTGTTCTGAGCTTCCAGCCAAGCTTCCCAGGGATGTGGGAGTGTTTAACTGCCACTGGAACTGCCAATGGCTCCAAGGCTCCAGCCTCAGAGACCTGCCCAAGCCTGGGGTGGATCTGGGAGTACAACAGCATTTCCTCAGGTTCACACCCTGAGATCCTCCCCTCCCTATCTCAGGATCTTTAGACTGTTTAAAAGCCTTTAAAATAAGCCTAAGGCAGAGAAGGAGCTGTTGCTGCTTCCCAAAGGGGCACCAAGGAAAGGGACATGAGAGAACTTCAACAAGATCCCATTAAGGCTCACTGGAAGTGCTGAAATCCCAGTGCCTTGACCTCCAGGACCATCTCTGCTCTCTCAGCAAATGAAAATGGGCAGGGTATGACAGATTGACCAGCCAAGCTTCCTGGAGGTATTTCCCACAGATTGTTGCCGAGACATACAATGAAAGCGATAAATATCCCAGTGGGAAATATATGGCACCTCATCTCCCACTTGTGCCGCCGTGAAGAGCTGAGGATAAATTTTAGAAAGGCCTTTTCCCTCTTAGGGGATAAATCCTTCAGGACCAATCCTCTGGTGGGAAGCAGAGAACAGGCAGAAAACCCTGTGACCCTGCCTGAAACCGTGGAGTCAACAAGTGGTCAAGCAGAGGTCAAGAGGCCAAAGTGGGGCCAGAAAGGACATTTTCTGCCAGACCCATCTGCTGGCAAACAGACAGGCGTCACCCCAAAGGTGCAGCACGGATCAAGCTCCAGGACTCCACTGCTTCTTCCCCCAGACAGTAGCAATTATCATAATCAAGCAGTTGACTCCAATTACGCCTTCCCCTGGCTGCAGCCAGGGATGGCCGCGGCGCAGGGAAAGTTCGCAGCCGTGTCGCCTTTGCATATCTTAATCTGAAATGACAGGGTGTGACACGGGGGGGCACTGACCCTGCCAGCCTTCAGCTGTTCGTGTGGCAACAATTTCCAGCCCCAAATTACTCCCAGGCAGGGCTTGATTGGAGGTTCAAGGCAGCAGGAGAGGGAAGCCATTTAGGGGACTGAAACATTCTTCACAGCCCTATTTAAATACAATTTACATTCCAGGCTCTGCTGTTGGTGCATTGCTAATTGCACCTTGTACCTCAGTTTATTTTGTGCTTGAAGGGGGTTTTGCTTTGCTGTTGTTTTTCAAAGGCATCTTTGCCTGCTTTTTTCTCTTTTCCTAAGGGGCTGTTCTCAGAATACAGTTCTGTTTCCTGGAAGGGAAAATGGATTAGTAGATTTAAAGGCCAGAAGGGACAAGCAGATCATCTCGATGACCTCCTGCAGAAGACAGGCCAGGACATTTCACTCAGTAATTCCTGTGCCTCCATTTGTCCAGACTTAACCCAATCCCCTGCACTGACCAAAACATCCCTGGCAGAAAGGCTGTCTCCATCCAAAGTCACCAAGAGTCATGGGAATCACCAGCTCCTGGGGTGGCTGGTTCCAGCACAGCATCACCCTCGCCTAGAGCAGGCACAGGTGGAGATCTGCACAGCCTCTCTGAGGGTGCTGAGGCACTGGCACAGAGCAGCTGTGGCTGCTCCATCCCTGGGAGTGTTCCAGGCCAGGTTGGACAGGGCTTGGAGCAGCCTGGGCTGGTGGGAGGTGTCCCTGCCCGTGGCAGAGGTTGGGACTGGATGAGCTTTAAGGTCCTCCACAACCCAAACCATTCTGGGATTCCACGAGTCTAAGTGTCATCCAGGTGACAGCAGGAGGAAGGCAAAACCCATTTGCCCTGAGATGTCCTGCCACAGGAGGAAGGTCAGATCCTGCCCCAGTGACACCCAGCAGCACTGCCAGGTTGCAGCTGGTTTGGCATTCCTTTCTTTGAGCCCCATCTGCTGGAGTCCTGTGATTTCATGGCATATTTTATCTTTTACTCACTCCGTCATATTTAAAAACCAAACTTTGAGCCTTTGCAGCCAAGGGCAGAAGCCATGAGCCCGGAGAAATGAAGGGAAAATGATCACATTGGGAAATTTCAGGACAGCTCCACAATTTCAGAGTTTGAGTGCCTGTGGCTGGGAATACTTGGTGCTGCCACTGGAAAAAGGAACCTCCGGGACCTGGTTCTCATTTCCACGGATCCCCTCGCTCTGGGCTGGCAGTGCTGGAAGCTGGTGCGATATAAAAAGGTGTCGGTGTAAATGACAACTAAGCCCACTTGACCCCAGCAGCCAACTCCTAATTTACTCCAGCTCTGGGGAGGTCTGAGTCAGACAGCAGCTCGGCAAAACTTGACGGAGAGACAGACAAATGTACACCACAACCTGCTGCTGCTCCCGAGGCCTCCGAGCCAATTATCCCAGTGATCTCACTCCTCTCTCCCCCTTTCCCCAGCACACAGTCCTTGTGCCACGGGTGCTGAGGAATGCAGAGGGTTTGGAAGCCCCCGAGAGCAGGTAGATCCATCTGAGCTCAGCGCCTGCCGCAGCCAAGGCGGGAGGAGATCGGTTTACATAAGTACTTTGCCATATGAAGAAATAATTTAGTGGTATTAATAGAGGTTAAAGTTTCCCAGGAATCCAAAGCAGGCCCCGCAGACACAGGTGGGTTATTTCACTCACAGGGATGGGGGAGTAACCTGAGTCCCTCCGGCCAAGGGGACGGGGCAGAGGCTCTGCCACGGGCTCGGTCACACTGCCCACGGGTGGGTCAGTCAGGGGTGAGGGGCTGGGACAGGGTGTGCAGCCACACCACCAACCATCCCCCTTGCCTGGGGGACAGGACTGGCAAGAGCAGGGTGCTGGCTGCTCATGGAATGGGTCGGGTTGGAAGGACCTTAAAGCTCATCTTGTTCCATCCCCTGCCATGGGCAGACACCTCCCACCAGCCCAGGCTGCTTCAAGCCCCATCCAACCTGGCCTGGCACACTCCCAGGGATGTAGCAGCCAAGCAACCTGTGCCAGAGCCTCAGCACCTCCCAGGGAAGGATTCCTTCCCAATATCCAATTTAAACCTACTCCTTTTTCAGAATCACAAAATCACTGAGGTTGGAAAATCCCTCCAAGATCATAGACTTCAACCCTGGACTGATCAACTTTAATTGAGCACCTTAACAACTAGACCAGAGCACTGAGTGCCATGTCCAGTCATACCCTGAACACCTCCAGGGATGGTGACTCCACCACCTCCCTGGGACAGCCCTTTCCAGGCAGAAATCCCTGCTGAATTTGTCCCTGATGGAGCACACACCAAAGATGCTCAGCAACACATGTGGCTCAGGCTGCACCAGTACCACACTGAGACATGTGCCTTTCCAGAGCTCAGGTACCACAGAGCAACCTGAAATCTCCCCCACAGAGCCCCAGCTGATGCCAGCCACGATCCAGCTCCAGTGGCTCCTGCAGAGCTCCATCCCAACTAAGTGGATAAAACGGCACAGAGCACAGAGAGGGGTACAAAAAGAGCCTGGCAAGCCCAAATCCCCTTCTATTTACATTAGGCTCTGGGATAACATTGCTGATTCTCCAACATGGAGCTTTTTAGAGCCCAGGGAGTTTTACACCGCCCCGAAAATAATCGTCTCTCAAAGCTCTGGTGATTAGGGAGTTTTCACCCTGTAACTCACAAGGGACTGAGCTCCAGCCCACCCTACCTGGGCTGTGCTGCCTTGCACAGATTTGGGGTTTGGCCCAGAGCCTCCAGCTCCCAGCCCTGCCCAGGACACGTGGCAGCTGTTCTGCTCCAAAAGGGACTAACAAAGAAATAAGAATATTTGTTAATTTTTTTTCCACTGAAAAGCAGTTAAACCTCCTAAGACACTTTTTCCAGACATCTAAATCCTTTAAAAATATTCTCTAGACTCCATAAAACTTACATTTTCCCTGGGTTCTCCCGTGAGTTATTAAAAACCTGAAGTCCCTTCCTTAAGAGCTTAGAGCCTGGTCATGATCAGAAAACCAACGATGCAGAGTGGCACCTCCTTGTGCATTCAGAGACACGTCTGGGACTTAGTGGGGAGCAGCAGAGAGCTGCAGGACCAGCACAGCCAGAGAACAGGCCAGGCAGGTGGGTTTGGGGTATCCATAGGATTGAGGGATGTGTGTTTGGGAGGACTCACAGGGTCTGATGGATACCCTGGATTGGCACAACAACATTTGCAGCTGTTGGAAAAGTCACCACATTCTCACTGTTTACTCTTTTCTCAACAAACACCTGGCAAAGTCAGAATTTTAGTGGCATTTAAATTGGTTTCTACCAAAATCAGGATTTTTCCAAGGAGCTCTCAATAGATGTCATCCATCCCCAGAGCATCAGAGTGATGCTGTTAGTGGCACAGAACTGCAGTGGCAGGACAAGGGGAATGACTTCAAATGGGAAGAGGGGAAATGTAGGTTCAATACACAAATCCCTCCCTGTGAGGTGCTGAGGCTCTGGCACAGGGTGCCCAGAGCAGCTGTGGCTGCTCCATCCCTGGAGTGTTCCAGGCCAGGCTGGACGTTGCTTGGAGCAGCCTGGGCTGGTGGGAGATGTCCCTGCCCAGGGCAGGGGTGGGATGGGATGATCTCTGAGGTCTCTCCCAACACAAACCATTCCATGATCCAGAAGTCTCCCCAAGCATCAGAACTGACATGGCTCAGACACCCCCAGCACGGAGAGGCTTCAGAGGCACAGCTGAGAGTGGGTTTTCCCATAGCTGCTTTCCTCACCCAGCACTGTGCTCCAACAGCGCTGGAATCAAAGGGATCTAATGCCCTCCCTGGTTCACTGACACATCACTTTGTCTGGGGCGTGAACTCTGCCGACTGCAGCTCCTGCAGAGTGCTCAGCTCTCCTCTCCCCTCTCTGCCCCTTTCTAAGAGCTTTCTCTCCCCTCCCAGAAGCACCGGCGTGTTTTTAACCCAGGCATGAAACAATCCCACAGCCCCAGATTGTGATGTTTCAGATAACATACGGAGAATGTAAATCCTGTCAGCAAGTGCAACAGCCATAAAAGGCTAAAATGGAATCCTGCGGATTAGAAATAAGGCACAGAAAGGGCCCTGTTCTCTCACTTTCCTCATCCCACCACCTCCCCCCTTCACTCTCCTTAAAAAAATCGCCTGGAAATGCAAAGGGGTGGGTTTTTTGTTGGTTTTGTTGGTTTTTTTTTTTTCATCAACTCAAAAGAAAAACAAAACACATTCCAGGAAAAGAACTGCTGCTACGAAAACTCAAACCAGAAAATGCTCAAAGATGTTTTAATGACTTAAACACAGGGCTGGGATTGTGTCTAAAAGTTTCCACATTTAAAAATAAACAAAAAAAAAAAGGGGGGGGGGGAAATTCAATATGAAACATCCCCCAGTACCAGTGCTGCTGTGCTTCCCTCCAGCCCTCGTGTGCCACGAGCTGCCTTCGAGCAAAGTTTACACTTCTGTTCCAAACCAAAGGCACAACCGAAAACACTCCTAAAAATAATGAAGGCCACGTGAGTGTGGGTCCGGGAGGCTGTTAACAAGCAGCTGACAAGTTTCTGCTGGAGGAATTAGACCCTCACTTAGGAGGAGATTAGCAGAACCTTTGCTCGCCCGAGCTCTCCGGCTGAGCTGGGGTTCAAGGGCTGCCCCAGGCCTGGGGTGAAGGGTCAGCCCTCAGCTCCCTCTGATGCCAGCCCATGTCATTTGTCACCACCTGCAGCCTGTGTTGTGGAGGGCCCTGAGTGCTGAACCAAACCTTTTGGGGCAGCCAGTGCTGCTCACAGGTCACGGCCGAGGTTAGGGCAGGGAGCTCCAGATGCCCATAGAGCCTTTGGCCTCTGGGCACATCCAAATGGGGATGTGGGGACAGCCCTGTGTTCCAGTGTTGGTGTGTGAGCAGGAGGGAGAGACAAAGCTCCTGCTCAAAGCAGCCCCGAGACACTCACAGACACCTACACCGTGTGAGCAGCACAGCCCTGGGAGCAAACCTGGAGTGGCCACAACGAAACCCCCAAATCCCAGTTACTGCTTTGAGGCTGTAGGAAGGGCAGAAAAATCACCAGGCAGACAACAGGCTGAGCTCTGTTGGTGTGTGAGCAGGAGGGAGAGACAAAGCTCCTGCTCAAAGCAGCCCCGAGACACTCACAGACACCTACACCGTGTGAGCAGCACAGCCCTGGGAGCAAACCTGGAGTGGCCACAACGAAACCCCCAAATCCCAGTTACTGCTTTGAGGCTGTAGGAAGGGCAGAAAAATCACCAGGCAGACAACAGGCTGAGCTCTGCCTGTTGGTGAAAAAAATAACCAGGCAGACAACAGGCTGAGCTCTGCCTGTTGGTGTCACCCGTTACTGACAGGTCTGTGGTTGCACACAGAGGCAGGAGATGTACCCACAGGTAGAACTGCTCCCCACAACAGCCCAGTCCCTGTGGACAGGGTGGTTGGGAGGTTT
The DNA here is from genome assembly GCF_000695815.1 of Acanthisitta chloris. Lineage (NCBI taxonomy): Eukaryota > Metazoa > Chordata > Aves > Passeriformes > Acanthisittidae > Acanthisitta > Acanthisitta chloris. The sequence goes on from NW_008673327.1 coordinate 24,090, forward strand.
GCAGCATTGCAAAGCAAAAAACATCACCTGGGTGAACTCCAGAATGTTCCTGTGCCCTATCCAGAGTCCCACTGCTCTCCACCCTCTCCCTGCCAAGCACCAAGACAACTTCTCAGCAGCTGCTCTGCCACCTTCTCCCCATCCCCATCCCAAAGCTCATTTCTCCAGTCACCACTGGGGAGGGGTGGCTGGTTGTTGGTTTTTTTATTATGGAGAATGTGCAATCATGTTTCAAACCCAATTTCCATCCAAAAGAGTAGGAGGCCATAGTCAGACTTCCCAGACCACAAAGTCACAGAGCTCCATCACTTTCCAGCCAGAGTTTCCACTGTATCCTTCCCAGCTGAACTTTTAAAACGTGTGTGTTATATGTGTCAGTGTGTGAGCAAATGTGCATGGTTTTACCTCCCTCAAAAAAAGAGAGAGCCTAGCAAAGAGGCGAGTGAGGCTTTCAGGAGGTTAATCACCGACCTGCTGCCAAGTTGGATATGTGCATGGAAGGGGGAGTCGAGGGTTTTAATCCCAGTTTTTGATAAATAGAAGACATTCTAGTCATAATAAAACGTGTTTTACACTTGAGGGGAGGAATAAGGGGGAGAAAAAAGGAAAGTTCTGGCCAGGCACTGCAAGCTCCTGAGCCCAAACAATGAGGTTCAGAAACATAACTGTAATGCATTAGTAAATTGACAATGAAATTGCAGTTACTTCACTGGCTCTTTATTAAATAAACACAGCCCGAAAGGGACCTGTCTGCCCCGAGGTGTTTGCAGAGGGTTCACGTTACTAACCCAACAGAGCTGCCACCCCTGTGAGGTGGGGCCAGCACAGCCACTGCCCTCAGCACCATCTGCCCTGTGTGCAGACCCTGGAGCCACAGCCACTGCTGGCCCAGGACATCACTCCCCCAGGACACAGCTCCCCCAGGACATCACTCCCCCAGGACATCACTCCCCCAAGGACATCACTCCCCCAGGACACAGCTCCCCCAGGACATCACTCCCCCAGGACATCACTCCCCCAAGGACATCACTCCCCCAGGACACAGCTCCCCCAGGACACAGC